>NW_026057585.1:51056526-51352772 GCF_023721935.1 Panthera uncia
TGAAGTGAACAGAGAAGTCCTTTTTAACCAATGTGAATTCTTTATCTTCTTCAGATATCAATTCTTATTCATGATCTTGTTATTTTGGAAAGAGCATTGTTCCTTTACAAATTCATCTTTTCAATAACAGAAACAATGACTGCCTCCAAATACAAGTAGTCGAGGAAACCCAATTGCAAAGTAGTGTCTTCCTTTCAATTGCTTTTCCTACAACCCTGTCTTTTGACTGACTCACTCACAGTGAAACGAGTCACTTGAAGGGCCGATTTATTTGCTAGAGGTGTCCTGTGAAGATTTCATCTCAGTTCTGTCAATAATCCCATTTCCTCATTTTATCTTTTCACAACCAATTCTTTCAACATGGATTTCCTCTTTAATAATCCAATTATCTCAACTTACTGGTAAATTACCCAGTCTAACCAAAACATCAGATTCAGTAATCAAAAGGACAGAGGGCTCTTCAAACGGTGTTTCTGACTCACATATTTCTGACTCACAGATGGATGTACTATGTTCTGTGCCACCTCAGTAATATGGCATTACTTGGACAAATAAAAAACACAACCTTATGCAGCCTGTTCTTATATATTTTCCTCTCAATTTTATAAATGAGTCACTTAACTTCAATATTCTTCAAATATTTTTCTTTATTTTATTTTATTCTGAAATGTGACCATTCTACTCTAAACAAGGAAGCCATAAAACTCATTCCATTTTTCATACAGGTTTTACAATTTTACAAATATACAATTTCCATGCCACTTTGACTATTTTAACGGAAATAACAGATGCTTAAGGTCATTTTTTATTGAATATAAATGGAAGCAACTCTTATTCTATTGGGAAAATTGAGTTTGGGGATAGTTGATATTTTGTTTTGTCTATTTATAGGCTAACAGTTCTGATGTACCAACTACAAATCTCATTGCTATTTTGAAAAAATATATATAATAAAAAAGGACACAAAACTCTCAAATCTCCCTGAACAACTCCTGCAGTAGGATTATCATGTCTTCTTGGAACTCAAGCACTTTTCAAACTTCTCTCTCTCTCTCTTTTTAATTTGCAGCATAAAACACAAAGTGTAATTTTACTCTCATGTGGCAAAACCTCTAATACATCACTACTACAGACAGAAAAAAAGTTCATTCTCCTCTGTCTGATAGTCAAGGTCCTAATGGTATGATTTGAGCTTGACTTTCTAAGCATATGCGCTAAGATCTCTGATTTATGCTCTAACCAAGCTAAAATATACACTATCCCAGAGCTATACTTCCTTCACTTTTGTTTATGCTCGTCCTATTTCCTATATTATCTTTCCATCTTGAATATCCTTTCTAACATTTCCACCAATCTAAATCCATGTGTGACCAAGGGATAGGTGGGGGGTGGAAAGCACCAGAATTAGGGAGAACTTGGCAACTCTACTGGGAGAGCGACTGTCCAGACATTGTTAAGCTGCCCTATGTGGTCAGCCCCATTAAGAAATACTTAGAGTGACTCAAGGGTTCCTATAGAGAGAGGGAAAAGATTGCCCTGGAAAACATCTAGTTAGAAGCAGTTTAATGTAATGGATCAGGCAGAGGCTTTGGAATGAGGCAGACCTGGGTCTGAAGAGAAACTCTGTCATTTGCCAACGAAAGGGCCTTGGATTTAACCTCCCGAAGCCTTAGTTTCCTCGTGTGTAAAATAGTGATAGAGGAGAAAGGTAAAAGCTTGCTATGAGGATGAAATTAAATAATATGTGTAAAGATTTAGTGCAGCCCTATAATTCACTAGTCACGTCAGCACAGGACAAGGGCAACAGAACAGAAATGGCCGTATGGTTTATCCAGACAGAGGGCCAGAGATTTTACCTGCCCTCATTCCTTAAATGTAATTCTCCAAGATCTGTAGATCTCATAGCTGACCCAAAAGTTCTTGTGTGGCCTGGGAAGCTGCTCAAGTATGGAGTAGGAATTCCCCTAGGTCTGTGTAGGAGTGGTGGCCAACCTGTAAGAGAGGCTCTGGGCCCTCTCCTAGGCCCAAAGCCAGGAGGCTGAATGGAGTCTTGGAAGAAAAGCAACTCAGGAAGAGCCAAATTGTGTGTGGCAGGCACTGAGCTGGCTGCCCCAGAGGCTCACACAACTTTTGTCTCCTACTCTGTTTTGAAGATAAGAGTGTCCAACTGACACAGTTTGGGCCGGCCAATAACATGTAGACGGAAGTCTCTAGAGAAGGTGTTCCTTCCCAAATCTTAGGTCAGACACATCAAATTTCCATTTTTGTAGGTTAAAAATAGTTCAAAGTCAGGTATTTCAACCCATAGAAGACAAGCCTTACTCTCTAAGAGAACTCTTTATCCTTTGCTCCTTTACTGTTTCCTCTTTATTTTTCCGCCTGGAGCAGGGGACTCAATGCACAATGAGTAGCAATCTTACAGCTTTGAGGATAAGGACCACAGTGACAGAAGAAGAAGATAAAAGGATCCTGAATGTCAGGACACCAGTGAGTGACATGAAGCCCTGGACTACCTGCCCTCGAAATCCTTGTTGTACAAGAGAAACACAGCCCTAAGGGTTTAGCCACTGTGGTAGGGTATCTCATTTGAAGCTAGAAAAATGCTAAATGATGCCATGTTGCTGAGTTAGCAAGCAGAGGATGGGTGGACCTTTGCTGAGTGAAAGAACTAACTCCAGAGAAACTGGCTTCAGGCTATATAGCTCCTTTGAGGATGACCAGCACATCTGGAGTAGAAACAAACCTTATGCTGCCTTGGAGGCAACATAGTAGGAAGACTTTCCAGGAAAAGACAAGAAGGAAAAAGACAGGAAGGGGAGCACAGGGAAGGAAGGGAAAGTTAAAGGGGAAAAGGAACACAGTACTAGGGAAGCTGCAATTTTAAACAGGTGGTCAGGTTAGCAAAGTAACTTTCTGAGGGAATTTCTGAGACATTTGAGTGTCACGCTAAGGAAACAGGAAGCAAAAAGTTCCTATAGCAATAGGCTAGTATGACTGGACCAAAGTGAGTGAGGGACAGAGGAGGAGAGATGAGGCAGGGGGCCATTTGGTAGGAGGCTTCTGTAAAGCATGTGTGAGAAAGACCTGAACCAATGAGGGCTGTGAGGCTTTCTACATGTGCAGTTAGGATGCCTAAGAGGCAATCATCTGAGGTGAGGAAGCCAGTGGAAAGATCGGGTTCTGGGTCTGGGGGTGAAGATTAAATCATGCTAAGTTTGAGATGATAGACATCAAAGAAGAGATGTAATGTAGCAGGCTGGATATAAGAATCTGGATTTCTGGAGAGAGAGACACATTTCACTTCATATGAACACTTCCTAGATTGATAAGAGGTGATCTGTGCAGATTGCACATTTTTAAAAAAGTGAAAAATAAATTTGTTTTCATCCATCTGTTCTCAGTCTTCTTCCTGTACATTGATACTTAGGTGATAGGGTTGATGTGGGGCGTTTGGGGAAGGTTAGGTGAAATAATGTATATAATGGGCATATCTCAGTACAGATACTCAATAAATAATGCCAAATCTATATTGTGTACTTATATTTTTCTAGAGATTTCATTAAGCACTATGCATAAATCAACTTATTTAATTTTTACAATCAATTGATAGAGTATATAATATTGTAACCTCATTTTGTACCCATGATACTATGGTTTAGACAACTTTAGGAATCTTGCTCAAGGTCACAGAGCTGGTAAGCAGAAAAACCTAGCTTCATACAAAGATCTTTTTGCTCTTGAACCACATTCTTAATCTACATACTATAGCAGAGTTGCAAACTCAGAAGGCCTCAGGGGTAATGTAAATTTATGCAGTGACTCCTATATCCAATACCTACTCATAATTTACACATGGAGTCTAATAAACATCTTAGACTCAATGTGACCAAAACAGAATTTTTATTTTTCTATGTTCCTCCTTTAGCCCTTCAGTTTTCCATATCAATTAGTGGCATTGTTCATCTGCGTAGTTGCTTAAGCCAAAAACCCAGAAACTGTCCTTTATTTCTCTCTTCTCCTCATCTGATGCATCCAACGTTAGCAAAGCCTGTTGGCTCTATTTCCAGAATTTATCTCACATTTGTATATTCTGTTTATATTTACAGTTCCCACCATCATTTCAAACTACCATTATCTGTTATCTGTATTTTTTCAGTAGTCACTGGTCTTCTTGTTTCCAATCTCGGCTCCTACAACTATTTTACTCACAGTAACCAGAATAAACTTAAAAAAAAAAAACAAAAAAAAAAACAAAACAAAACAGATCATGCTTTAAAATCTTCTATAGCTGTTCATCACATTTAGATAAAATCCAACATCCTTCCTACAGCGTATAAGATTCTCCCTAATCTGCTCTCTCCTACCTCATTTTAAACCAATCTCCCTCTTGCTCATTATATTTTATTTTTTTAATGTTTATTTATTTTGAGGGAGACAGTGCATGGCATGCCTGCTGGGGAGGGGCAGAGAGAGAGGGGAACAGAGGATCCAAGGCTCGAACTCACAAACTGTGAGATCATGACCTGAGCCAAAGTCAGATGCTTAACTGACTGCGCCACCCAGGTGTCCCTTGCTCATTATATTTTAGTGGCACTGACCTTCTTTTTCCTTGAACGAAGCAACTCTTCCTGCCACAGGGTCTTGCACTTGGTGCTGACTCTGCTTACCATCCTCTGTCCCTGGTCTTCCTGGTCTATTCAACCTATATTATCACCTCCTACCTCAAACACCACATACAACATCATTTTATTCTATTACTTCATTATTTCCTTATCATTATTTGAAATTTCCTTACTAATTTACTTGTTTGCTCATTTTTACGAGTCTCTCTCCACTAGAAGGCAGGCTTCATGAGGTCTGAGCTCTTGCCATATCTTGTTCCCTGCTGTATCTCCACGGCCTACGACAGTGTCTGACACGCAGACAAATGTCAACAAAGATTTGTTAAATAAAATTGTTTGAATATAAGGTAATGGAGAGTAATTGTTGAGGTCTTGGTGAACTAGATGCACCCTCAATTTAAAGAAATTTAAATTTAAAATCCTTTAAAATACCTTGATGGCCAAACCAAAAGGTCTGTTAGAACTTACAATCCCTGCTCTCTACCACTTTACCTGCTGACCCACCCCCACTAATTCCATAAGGTTGAAGATCTGAAAACCCACAAAGAGAATGACACTGAATTTCAGTATGCAAATGAGCAACTTCTTCCCAGCAAAATATTTTTTTCCCTAGATCTGTAGTGATTTCCCCAACAGAAGAAATCATCCAGCCACATAGTTTTTCTTTAAATACGACAATGAATGAGTTACTTTCCCTTAGTGGGGAATTTATCGATGGGAAATGTTACAAATCTATGAAAAAAAATTGTTTTCAAACAAAAATAAGGGACTGAAACCTCTAATCACTAGGAAAATGAAATAAAACTGGAGACTCTGAGTATGAATTTATGTAAGCTAAACAGAGGGTGATTTTTTTAAGAGATTTCCTAGCTAGGTTAAGCATCAAATAGACCTTTTCTGGTCGCCAGACCCAAATATTCAGGTTTATAGTTTTTAAAACCTGTGTCAAGATGAATCCTGTCTGGAGCTGTACATTTCACTCAAGGTCTCCCATTATTAAAAAAAAACTGTTTTTACACTTATTTATTTTTCAGAGACAGAGAGAGACAGAGTATGAGCAGGGGAGGGTCAGAGAGAGAGGGAGACACAGAATCCGAAGCAGGATCCAGGCTCTGAGCTGTCAGCACAGAGCCCCACGTGGGGCTCGAACTCACAGACTGTGAGATCATGACCTGAGCTGAAGTCAGACACCCAACTGACTGAGCCACCCAGGAGCCCCTTTAAATTTTTGTTGTTGTTTTTTTAAATCCTTATTTATTTTTGAGAGAGAGACAGAGTGGGAGCAGGGGAGGAGCAGAGAGAGAGGGAGACACAGAATCAGAAGCAGGCTCCAGGCTCCGAGGTGTCAGCACAGAGCCCGATGCGGGGCTCGGACCCACAAACTGCGAGATCATGACCTGAGCCAAAGTCGGACGCTTAACTGACTGAGCCACCCAGGTGCCCCAAGGTCTGCCATTATTAAATGTGAGAGTGGAAAAATATTTAAACTAACGTTAAGAATGCAGTAGTTCTTATGCTATGTACTGAGTAGAGCAAGATGAGGATTGATGATGCACCATAGGTTTGGAAAAAGGGAGAATACCAATGATGTGGTTTCTGTCTGAGGGCAATTGACAAAGCTTGATTGAAGTGGGGTGAGGTAAGAATGAGAAGTGAGAAAATACAGGCAAATTCTAAAGAATTTTGCTGTGAAGGGGAGAGCAGATATGAAACAGTAATTGGAGGGGGCATGTGGAGTCCATTTGGCTTCTTTACTATCATTCTTGAGTGCTTGAGAAAGGGAGAAAATGGTGACCAAGGTGAAGAAGGAGTGATACAGGCACAAAGTCCTGGAGGAAGCAAAACAGGATGGGGCTCAGGGTACAGTGGAGAGGCCAGAGTTTGAGAAGTTAGAGGAATTAGTTCTCCTGTGATTTCTTCCATTTTCTCAGTAAGAGTGAGATACGTGAACATGTGTTTGTAGGTTTCAGGAGAGATGACCTGGCATGAAATAGTTGTTTTAAGAGAACAGGAGAGTGAACCGACCTGAAACATGCAGTAAAATTGTGGAGTAATACTGACAACTCATATGAGATTTGCAGTCATTAACTTAGAATGAGCTCAAGGAGCATGGTTGAGTATTTTTCTCAGATCATGTCCAGCTGCTCTTGTGCTGAGGCTGAGCAGATGAAGATTTGGTCTAACTGGTTCCAAAATACTGCCAGTGAGTAGGGCGGACACCTAAGTGTATTTATAAGGGAGTGGTTTGAGTGTAAACCCTGAAATCTAAGTTGGGTAAGGAAAGAAATGGGGAACATGTGGGAAAGGGGTCAAGGTAGGGAAAGGACAGTAAAAAGGTGGTAGAATCAGTGAATTGGAAGACGTATGGGGTACAAATGTAAGCAGCAAGAAACAGAAAAAAGAGCTCAAAAGATGGGTAGCAAGAGTCTGACAGTAGGATACTTAACATCAAGATTTCAGAAATGATTCCATTATTGGTAACTGAAAGGTCCAGGATAAACATGGGAGAGAAGATGCTTAGTAGTTGGCATGGAACAAAAGATCATTCAAAGTGATAGCAAGTAACCATGAGATGGAGTACTGAATGGATCATCTACATGGATGTGGAAGTGATCCCAAATGATGACACAGTTTTGTAGTGGAGAGAAAGGGTGAGTCAGATGCTGCAGTATTCAGTGAATTAAAGAAAGTGACCCAGAAGTGGGTGGATGACTACACCCAGGGGAGGTAGTGGGTGGTATAGTTTGATTGCACATACTTCAAAGGAGCCAGGTTTTTGCAAGGAAGGGTAATCAAAATGGTCCCTAAGCAGCAATGAAAAGTAAGGATGACATCTCCTCTATCTCGAGGTCCTACAGTGCATAGAATATGAGAGGGGAAAAAGAGGTTGTTCTCTCTTGAGGCCAATGCAAGGGTAGCTCAGTGAGCCAAGGGCCAGCTACAGCAATGAAAGGGAACAATCAGTTGAGAGACTGGGAATGCAGGAAATCTTGACGATACCTAGGCCAGGAGCTCCAGCAGCATCATGAAAAGGTTAGGGGAGATTAGTTTATATTAAGGATATATCGGGCCATTTGGATATAAATGTCAGGGTGATTATAGGAGGCTTGGATTTCTAGGGGTAATTGAGGGAAACAGGAATGTAAGAAAGATGACAAAAATGGGGATGGAGGGTGGAACGGTCAGAGAGAGGAAAGGAGAAAATATTTTGGACCTTAAGTTCCTGAAGGATCTTATCTGTTTGAATATCAAATCACAGAATAGGAGAGACAAGGAGGAAAGAACATAATATATATAATAAGGAGACTTGGTCTTGCATTTGATTCTGTCACTTAATTGCCACATGACTTGAGAGAATTTATATAATACATTTAATCCTAAATTATCTAATCTATAAAATAGTTATATTACTGCATATCTCAGAGTGTTGAGGCAAAGATTAATTGGATAATATGTTTTATATTTTTTAAATCTTTTTTTTAATGTTTATTTATTTTAGAGACGGAGAGATACAGCACAAGCTGGGGAGGGGCAGAGAGAGCAGGAGACAGAATCTGAAGCAGGCTGCAGGTCCTGAGCTGTCAGCACAGGGCCTGACGTGGGGCTCAAATCCATGAACCATGAGATCATGACCTGGGCCGAAGTCGGACACTTAACTGACTGAGCCACCCAGGCGCCCCTACATTTATATATATATATATATATATATATATATATATATATATATATATATATAAATCCACACAATGGATTTACTTTTGTTTGCCAAATACGCATTTCCCACTTTTAACAATATGTCAGTATGCCCTAACATGATTTTGTCTTCTCCATTAGATAAAGTCAGGTCACATAACAAGCAATAAGAGGTCCTGCATAACCCAAAGAGGAGCCTCATGCAAACCTGGCTGAGCATGCCCCATCCTTGGTTGGAATTTAAATTTCCCCTAGAGGGACAAAGAAGTTAAGAATGGCTAGAGTTCCTTTTCTTCCTAGTGGAGTGGTCTTAATCAGATGGTTCTGGTTGGGAGGCCTTTCTGGAGGATCCGGCTCCTTCTCCAAGGCTGCCTTGATTCTTGCCTATTCCTGGGGTGAGGCTTCCAACAATTTAGGGGCTCCTGATATCCTTTTCAATAAATTCCCATTTGCTTACATTGGTCAAAATCAATATCTGTTGTAAGCAACCAAAGACTCTTAATTGATATATAAATGCAGGTTATATAAATGTCGTCATTGCTACTGCTACTACTAATAGTGGTGAAAACGATATATCTGTTTTCCACTTCAGACAGAAATAGCCAAGGCTTAACGGGAAAAATAAATGAAGGTACCGACTTCATGTCATTCCCTGGAGCCCTGGCAACATTTTCAACCTATGCTCCTTCAAGGGACTATCAATTCCAATCGATGTTATTACCCATCTCCAGAAAGCTCACGGCAGAAATTTTAAGACACCTTTCTAAAGCTCTAAATTTGCCAAATCCGTCACAGTAAATCCAAGACTATGCCATTAAATAACTGTAGCACAGGGAAAGGCAGTTTAAGAATGTGAGTGGGGAAAAATAAATCACAGATAAAAAGATAAATTAGCAACCTGAAAGAGCAATGACTCAAAAAAAAGAGCATGCATTCTAATTTATAATGTAAAAGGCTCTGCTGTCATCATCCATCGTAGCCTGCACTCAGCATACAAGGCTATTTTGCAATTTCAATAATCAGTTTTGATAACTAATATCCACATTAAAAGCCCCTCAACTTCATATTGCATTAAGGGGATGCTAATGTGTCAGGCTCCTGAATGTCTCCCACTTTATCCCTTGGAATTTACGAAGAGACAATTTGGAAACTTTAAACGTTTTTTTCTCTCTAATGGAAGTGAGACGAGGCTAAGAGAAAAGTACCTGAACAAAGATGTACTGAATATTAATCTAGAGCTATAATGCTTTGAAGTAGAAGGGGATCAAAGAACATTCTTATTATCTGCTACTCTGCTCTTTTCTTCCTATGGTAACTAAAACATCCAATCTTGTGAGATTTTTAGCTGCTTAGCCTGAGATCACCTCCAAGTTTCCAGACATTTCCTGATCTACCCACTTTCTTCCTTTTAGTCAAATGGACATATGACCATTAAGGAGAAGAAACAGCAGTAATCATTGAGTGAGAAGTGTGGCTAGTGAGTTAACTCTTGCCTCCTTCCTTTGTGCTTTCCAGACACTTGAGAAAGAGATAGAGAGAGACTTCCACAATGGAAGCCCTGGGACAACTCCCAAATTCCATCCATGGAAGCCAGTAAATTCCTGCCCTAATGGCTATGTGGTTGGACTTCGTGAGGATACTTTCTCTCTCATTGCAGTTGAGATCTCAGCTGACCCTGACTAGGAGTACCCTAGTCTCCTCCTTGTCTTCCATCTGGTAGTTAGGAGCTACTGGTTTAGGTGCACACCTACACTTCCCATGCACTAGATAGAATATCACTATCTATTTGCACCCAATAGCCTTACAAAGTGTTTGGCAGGTTGTTACCAAGCTAAGGTACTTCCCTTAGTGTTTTCCCTGCCATTAATTTCTCCCCTATCAATCCATCTGATATAATAATGTTGTCAGCTTAATCTTTCTATAATCTACTTCTAAGTCACTCCTTTCCTCAACATCCTTCCCATTGCCGATGTCTTCCCATTGCCGATGTCTTCCCATTGCCTATCAGAATCCTCATTATCCAATAAAAGTTCTCAGTGATCTAGTCTCAAACAACTTTTCCAACAGTAGGTTTTTTGTGTGTGTTTTTTCTTTTTGAACCTTAACCAGCAACTACACAGAACTTCTCCAATCCCATGTGTACAATTCAGTTTCCTGCCTCTGCATTTTGTCAGTTATTCCATTGCTTGGAAAGCACTTTTTCTACCATCCCTCAATCCCAGTCATTATGCAAGGTTTTTTTCAGGTGCTGCCTCCAGAAAGTTTTCTCATAACACTCAAATATATTGTTATTTATATGCATAATACCCTCTGAATTAGTTTAAGACACATTCAATAAACAACCACTAATGTATACAGTATTATTCATAACACTTAGAGTTTAGATAGTTACCATTAAGAAATCCACTGTATAATTGGAGAAGGGAGTATAAAGAGTTAACAATCTAATTTTACTCAGCAAATATGATTGCTGTTCTTATTTGATTTCAGGCACACACAAAGCTGTATTTTCTAGAAGTTCAAATGCAATTTCTCTCTTAATTTTTTTTCTTATCTGGGTCACAGTAGAAGCAATACAATCCATTTTCTGTCTAGAGTTGGAAACACACTTTCAATTTTATAGCCTCATCATTGGTTGCATTTTGGGAAAAAATGTTCCACTAAAATTTGAGAATGAGGATATAATTTAGAAATAGAAGACCAATAAAATAGAATCATACAGAATAGACTCTCATAAAAAATCCAGTGATTTCACAAATTACCTAAAACCCAGTAACTTGAGTAATTATAAACATCCTTTTTTTTTGTTATCTTCTAGAAATTATACTTAGTATGTTTCCATTAATTGCTATTGAAAACATGGCCAGAACCCCTCATTCTTTTCTTGTGTTTACATTGTGCAAGGAGATCCAATTGGATTGGATCTTAGAAATCAGGAGTGACACAGTAGTTGTCCACCTGTACGCCTTGGAATCTCTGAGGGTGAACCTAGGTGGGGTTAGGATCCAGAAATATACTTAACAGCACTCCAGGGGTCTTTTCTCGAGGCTTCATCCAGAGAATTGCAATTTTACTAACTCTAAGTTTCTAAGTAGAATCTTACTTTTCTAAGGCTGCTATGGTTAAAAACAATAAGTTTGAAACCACTAAACTAACCCATTTCTTTTATTGTCCAATGAAAAAAACTGAAGCTCAGGTATTTAATGGGTCTTGCTCAAGGTCATGCAAAGAGTGAGTCAGAAATGTACTCAACAACTTAATGTCCATTCCTCATTTCAAAATACTTTGCAAAGATGTCTACAGAAACAATTAATGGATGGATAGGTGGCTGGATGGATGGATACAGGGATGGATGGATAAATGATTGAGTGAACTGTGTAAATGCATGCATATTATGACCATTTGGTCCAGTTGCATCCATGCTGAAGCGCATCTATGGTGCATGGTAAGGAAATAGATTGGTCATCAGAGGCCTTAGGTGCAAATCTCAGCTCTGCCATTTATTGGTTATGAGAACGTGGGAATGTGGGAAAATTTAGCCTCTTTCAGCTGTAGTTTTTTAATCTGCAAAATGGAGTTAATAATATATTTCCATTATGGTTATAGTAAGAAGTCAATGATATAGTGTTCAGAAGATCCCAGGTGCAGTTTCAGTACCAGAAATGTTAGTAGATAATAAGTAATAATTGCATGACAAAACCCAGGCCTTGACAGAGAAACAATTTTTTTTTAACTAAACAGTATTTTAATAAGAAATGCAAAACTAATAAAAACAATAAATCAAACCATATAAACACCCCAAATAGCAAATAGATTATTCTCCATTTCCTTCCTCTAGTCCATTTGCTAGCCTGTGATCTCTGAGGCTGACCCCTAGTTTCCTTTTTCTTCTGACTTTGGTTGAATTCAGCCAATAGGAGACACCGAAAGGAGACAGGTAGGCAGGAGGAGAAAGATGTCAGTGCATTTCTTCTCTTGCACCTTCCTGTGTGGTACTGCAGTTCTGCTGGTGGCTGCAGATTACACTGGGCCAACCTTGTTTCTTTCTCTTGCTCCTTCAGGGGTCTTAGGTTACTAGCACCAGCAACCACTTCCTCCTGTTGCCTGTCCTTGGGCATCTCAACATCCTGTATGTTGGTTCCGTTAACTCTGCCTACACTTCTGTAAATAAACTTTTATCAAATTTCATTCACAGTCCCAGCTGGATGTGCCTTGTATTCCCTACCAAGACCATGACTGCTACACTGTTGGGGCAAGCATTTAATGATGAAATTAAATAGCCTCACAAGGCTGTCAAAAATGAATAAGGTTGAACTGATACAGTGGATTAAATGTGGGCACCAATGACACTCATGGGCAAGCCCCTGGAGAGGGTAAACTGAGATGTTTGCAAACCGTTGCATTCCTCCTGCTCTATGTAATGACCTACCTTATTTTTCATGTGGAAAGCATAAATTTGGAGCAAATGAAGCAGGTGGGATGGTATGGAAAAAAAAAACAATTTAATTTCAAGGCCTTATTCAGCCTCAAAAGCAAAGCAATTTGTAGCTGGGGCTGGATCTAAGGCCATGACTTTTCCTCACTTCATCTTTCTGTACCGAGGTAATGAGGCTGAGGTTAAGAACATGCTGTCCAGAGAGTTATACTCAAATTCAGAAAGAACCAGGCAAATTAATGACTTTGCTACCTCTAAGACTTAACTTCTCCTCCACATAGCCTCCTCTTTCCTGTGGCTGAAATGAATTGTTTCAGTATCCCTTTTCCTTTCTTCTCTCGAACACCAAGAACTAACTAATTGGGAAATGAGCATGTCCCAACTACATAGTTAGTAGTTGACTATGCTTTGAGACAATTTCACAGATATCTTAAGAAAGTAGGTTCATAGCCAAATTGCATTGTTCTCCTTAATAATCCAATACATGCTCTTGTTAAAAGTAACATATTGTATTTAAAGACTAATTTGTGAGATGTATGAGAACCGAATCCATGAAATAATGCTGGAGATTCGGCCATTTAGTTGAATATTCACAGACAAATACTGTGGTATCATTTATAGCACCAGTGTAATGAGTTTATTGCAAAATGTCAACTTTATTGGGGATAAACTAAGAATTTTTTTTCTAATTAGTTTCTTCAAATATACTTTTTGAATTTACCTTTGCTGTGACACTTTAATAACATCCTAGGTAAACCCGATAGCTTTGCAGTTTTAGAAGTATAATCCATGCCACTTTAAAACTCTACTCTCATATCAAATGTCATGTTTTCTACTTGCTCATCACTGGCTTAGACATTTGCCATTTGCTCTTTCACCCCTCCTCTCAGCCCACACCTTATGAGATGGGGTGCAGAGCCTGGTTCTGTGTCTTCACCTCTCTTTTCAAGGCCTAGCTTCTCTGGGGTTAAGGGAGATGCCAGAAAGAACAGGAGAAGCAGAGAGACTCTTAGGTAACTGGTCACTTATTGGGTCAGAGGAGCTCTTCCTGGTCTCCCTGTGGCTCATGCTGATAAGCCGGTCCCCATTTGGATGCACTGCCTGGTTTTCCTGGGATATGTTCAGCTGCAATCCAATCCCCTGTCTCTGAAGACTAATGCAGAGAAAAGCCATTATGTTGCTCTTAGGCCTGAAAGGAATCTATGCCGTTGTGCAGCTTTAGGTAGAACATTTTGTCACCAGCAGTAACCTGGCCAGCTTATTGCTCCTACCACTCTTGGAGCTCCCATGTTAGCCTTCTTCATGTGCTGTCACAGAGCTACTGGGGCATTCTTTTTCCTCTTTCTAGTAGAGCTGGATAGAAACAAGGCATTCTAACACTCAGCCCAGGGTTCTTTGCAGTGTGTCATTGCTAGCATTCTCATCTCCTTCTTGGCATTTCCCAGTCTCAGAATTTTGTCCCATGTACCATCCTAGAAAAATCATGTTCGTCACTGACTGTCAAAACTGTTGCCTCTAGAGTGAAACTATTTGCTGCTACTTGCTCAAACTATAACCTTTCCATGGACAAGGTTTCTATGACTGAAATCTGTTGAGAGAGATCTCTGAGGCCTTTTGTCTGCATCTTTATATACTGACTGTGCTGAGCCTTCTACCTCCTGGGCTCTGTCTGCCTATCAAAACACCCCAACATCTCTTACTAAACTTCCTTCACCTGCCATAGCAGGTTTCTGTTGCCTGTCACTGGAGTCTAGACTTCCTGCTTTTATCCTTATCCACTACTGTTCACTTTTTAACCTCTACCCCATGACAGTACTGGTTTTATTCTAGTAGGTGTGCCTATTGTCTCCTCCTGACCTTCCCATAGTTGAGATGATTTGGGATCCTGAATTTGTCATAATGAATCTTGGGTATTTATCAAAATTTGAAATAATATCTTCTAATTTGTTAATGGGTTTTGGAACTATCCAGACCTGAGATAGAATCTTGGTTCTACTTGTGACTTGGAGTGAATAACCTCTCTGAATATAGATTCTGGATCTGCAAAACTTAATGAACATGATGCTCAGATTAAGCAAGGCATATTTCTTTGGGTCTAAAACACTGTTGGTTTTAAGACACATTTACGAAATATTAAAATTTAAGAGAAATGAACAAATTAGAGTTGATCCAATAACGTATGTTCAACGCATCAGCCCAATACCTGCACAAGAAAAGGTGCCCAGTAGATAGGTATTCATTTCCCCTCCCTTGTCTCTGTGACCTCCCTTCACTCTACTGTCCCTTTTCTCTTCGAAAATCACTCAGAGTTACAAAACAACACCAGAAGGGAAAGTAGGGAATGAATAAAAAGATCTCAGGATTATTTTGATTTTTCTTTTTGCCAAAACAGAGGCTTTTTTTTCCACTTAAAGTCTAAATATAGTAGTGATCCCAGAAGTACAGTTTTCTGGAGAAAATGGTTATTCTGCTTTTGGAGCTAGGGAACATTTCATAGACCACGAATAAAAGAAAGTTTTTCACTTAAGACAAAAGGGATGTTGCTTAACTTTCATCATATTATGCCCAAGATCATAGTATGTCTCTTGCCACAGGTATTTTTAGGGTGACATTTCGATTCTTAATACAGAAATACTATTTTTGAATAGTAAGCATCTGTATGGCTGGCAGAAAGGCCTATGAAAATAATAAGGACTAGATGACAGGGAAACCTTTGGTCATGATAATTAGTTCAAACTTTTCTCTTGAAAGTGATGGGGGGGGCATGGAACAATTTTATGTAGATATGAACGAGATAATCATATTTGCATTTCCAAAGAAATCATTCAAGGCAATGTGATGAAGAACTGAATGAATGAATGAATGAATGAAAGTAGAGGTACTCTAAATCTGCACTGGAGCCAAAACTACAAAGGATCCTGGGTTTCCAAGTCACATGGTAGAGGAGCAATGAAGCAGAAACAAATTAACACAGGGAAGTCCCGCATACATGTTTGCCCCATCAAGCAGGAAGAAGGAAAAAAATTGGTTTTGCTATGTACAGTTATTTATTGCTTACAAACTCAAGTTCAAAGAATAGACTCTAAAAGGAAAAAAGCATAATCTATGCTAAGTCAGACTGAGATACTCAGTAAACCATATGATCTTGCAATAATAATGTTTACAGTACTTAGTTAAAATTCCTATTAAAACAGAAATGCCACAGGTATGTAGCAAGGATCTAGGGATTAAGATAGCCCATGGAACACCTGGATTTCAGGCCCAGGTACCAAGAATCTTATTTGCAGACTTAATAGGCATCTTAGGGTAAATATCAAAAGAGATTTTAGGACTAATGATTTCTCTGGAAGAAAATACCTGGGAAGACGTTCCCTGGAAGGGAACTCTCTGAATCACTCTGAATAAGAAAAAAAGTCAGGGTATCTTCATCTTCTCTTGGGTTACTTATGTTTGGTGGATAAGATTGTGTCACTGAATATCATCTAGTTCAGCCTCCAAGAGCTTTCTACAGCTTCCTCAGAAAGGAGATTTCCTTTAGAAAGTTAGTGATGTACACTGAAAGAGTGTCCATTGAATAGAGGCTAATTAATTATGGAGTCTCTAGGGCTGAAATAAAGGGGAAGAGCCAATTAAGAACCTTGCTGATTTAATTAAACATCCATGTCTGGAAACCAAAGCTTAACTGATATATCATTGAGAAAGAAGAACAAAGCTTCAGATCCCTCCATAGACTTTGGAGGCAATATACACCATATTATTGTGTTTGCTCTAGACTCACTGACTAGTTAACTTGAAAGCATCTAGCATTAAGTAGGGTCCAGAACAAGAGAAAGCCTTTCTGCTGTGCTGTGCCACATGCATACCGCTCTGCTAGTTGCTCCTTATTGAGCTTACCCAATCATGCTCTAAGTGTTGGTGTAGGTTGGGAAGCTATATGGAACCTACAGCATCTCTCAGAAAGCATATCATGATGGAGGTCTCCAGGATTTGGGTCAACTCAACAAACACTGGGAGGCGAATATGGGCCAGGAACTGTTTCAGGTGCTTGCAGTACATCAGTGAACACAAAAGGATTGACATCAAAGGGTTTACATTCCAATGGGGAGAGGAGATAATCAAAATAAAAAATAATAAATAAGTAAATTTTATAGTATGTTACAAAGTGGTAAGTGCTAAATAAAGTACTAGCACTAGGAGTAAATCAAGTACTAGTACTAGGAGTAAATAAAATAGAGCAAGATGATGAGGATTAGGAGGTGGGGTGGGGTTTGCTGAGAATTTGAGATTAATACAAAGGCTTGAGGGAGGTAAGGTAGTTAGCCATGTGGATATGGAGATGGGGAGATTTCAGACAAAGGCAACAGCCAGAAGAGGTTTTGAGACACGAGTGCACATAGATGGTATGTTTGAGAACAGCATGAAAACCTATTTGGCTGAGAGAATAGAGTGAGAAGGAAACTAGAAATTAGAGAAGAAGAATTCAGAGAAGTAATAGAGGGCCAGATCAAATAGGGCTTTTACTTGGGTTATGAGAGAAAGAAGATTCAGTGATGGCTCCGTACAAAGGTTTGGGACCAACTTTAAGCAGATTCTATGACATTAATATTGAGGGAATCCAAGGAATTTTCTGGAATACTTTCTGATTCCCATGTCTAGTGGTAGAAGGCAAGAAAATTTCTGTCAGCACTATGCATTCAGTACTTCAAGGATTAGATCAATCAAGAGTAAAGGTTTGAGTCCCCCACTTTGGGTAAAAATACCAACTATCTGAGGTAAAGGCTGAAGGCTTATCAGGTAACTTTGTATGACCTGTGGAACAATACTGTCTTTTGCCATGCACTAAGGAACATCATAAAATTGTGATGACATCTTCTGAAGCTGTCTTTTTTTTTTTAATTTTTAATGTTTATTTATTTTTGAGAGAGAGACAGAGCATGAACCGGGGGGAGGGGGGGGAGGAGAGGGGGGCAGGCGGGCGGGCAGAGAGAAAGGGAGACACAGAATCCGAAGCAGGCTCCAGGCCCTGACCTTTAGCAAAGAGCCTAATGCGGGGCTTGAACTCACTAGCTGTGAGATCATCACCTGAGCCAAAGTTGGACGCTCAACCGACTGAGCCACCCAAGTGCCCCTGAAGCTGTCTTTTAAGGATAAACAAACCTGGTCTGCTGCTTTGTACTAGTTGTGAAACCCTGGACAAGTTACTTAGCTCTCCTAAACTGTAGTTTATTTCTTTATAAATCAGGGCTCATTAAAGTACCTACTTGAAAAGGTTGCTGAAAGTATTAACTGAGATGCTGCATGGCATAGCACTTAGTGGAGTCTTATTTTATTATTAATAAACCAGAATTATTTACTCCAAGGTACAGCATTACTGTTTCATTGGCCTCAGATAGAAGCATGGATAATTCATCTATGGGCAGGATGGGAGGAGGAATTGAGTACAGATGTTAGTAACAGGGAGTCTTTGGAAGCCTTTTCCTATTGCTTCAGTTCACTCAGTGAATTGAAAGGATCATCAGCTGAGAGCGGGGATGGCTGAAAATGTAATGAGGGTTTGAGGAGAGGTGAAGGTGTGAAATACTCTCCTGCAATTTTTGGAGAGTGAATGGACTTGGAATGTATAGTATGGTTGCCTGGAGAAAAGTTATGCCTTTTATACAAGTAAGAAGTTGCACCTGGCTAGTGTCTGACTATGAGAGGAAACTAAATCTATTAACCATGTAATATCATGTTTACACCACATGGGATTCAGGTGACTATGTGGCCCAGAATGTCCATCATGAATGGTGTATCTAATCTTCCTAGTCTTAACATCAGGGATGCCCTGTCCTGTTGTGCTCTGCCACGAGAAGAAAGTGCTCAAGCAAGTCGTGGTGTCTCAATTAGAAGGCAAGAGCTTTTGGCCCAACACTTGTAGGATGCCTGCTCCTACTTTCTACTTCTCTGCAACCCATATCAAGGGCCCCACTGAACATTTCTTAGGAGCAGCCTTCTGATAGCCACCAGGAAATAGAATAACTAAATACAGTCATATATCAGGAATGGAAACAAAGGGTCTAGGTCAGGAGCTGTGACCTATAGACTGGTTTTGTATGTGACCTTGGTTGTGGTCCTGGCAACTGCCTAACTTTCCCTGGTCTACCTATTTGCCAAACTTTATTCTGTAAGTTCCTGGCAATTGCATGAATTGCCTTATATCCGTTCCATAAATTCATCTACCTTTTAAGGGATCTTTTTAAGGGTTTCAGAAGCTTGGAATTAAGAAGCCTGATTAATAGATACAGTGATGAATATTGTGTGAAGTGAAATGATCACTGACCCTAAAAGCAACATAATCAATCAGAAAGACGTACTGCAATACAAATGGGAGTTGGTGTAAATGCATCATCAAATACCTCGGAGAAAAATGCTTACACTAAGCATGAGTTTCAGAAATTGGCTGGAGTCCATGTTATGCTCATGAGATCAGGTTTGTATGAAGAACAATTAGAATACCCTTTAGGACAAATGCAAAGTTCAGGAAACGTTTGGGGATAATGTTGCCCCTGAGCCAAAAAAACAAAAAAAAAACTAGATGTGAATGTTCTTAGCAGCCTGATTCATAATAGCCTCAAACTAGAAACAACCACATATCCATCAGCAGACAAATGGAAAAACAAACACATATAACAATATAATAGAGTACTATTCAGTAATACAAAAGAATGAACTACTGATATTAGCAACCACGTGTGAATCTCAAAAATCATTATGCCAAGTGAAAAAAGCAGATTCAAAAGAGTATATATACCACACAATTCCTTTTACATGAGGTTTTATTTTTTTATTTTTTTCAATATATGAAATTTCTTGTCCAATTGGTTTCCATACAACACCCAGTGCTCATCCCAAAAGGTGCCCTCCTCAATACCCATCACCCACCCTCCCCTCCCTCCCACCCCCCATCAGCCCTCAGTTTGTTCTCAGTTTTTAAGAGTCTCTTATGCTTTGGCTCTCTTCCACTCTAACCTCTTTTTTTTTTCTTCCCCTCCCCCATGGGTTTCTGTTAAGTTTCTCAGGATCCACATAAGAGTGAAACATATGGTATCTGTCTTTCTCTGTATGGCTTATTTCACTTAGCATCACACTCTCCAGTTCCATCCACGTTGCTACAAAGGGCCATATTTCATTCTTTCTTGTTGCCACGTGGTATACATGAGGTTTTAGACTTGGCAAAAGTAATCTGTACTGACAGCAATCACATCAATGGTAGCCTAGGCAAAGGTGGTGGGGAAGACTACAAAAGGGCACAAAGCAATTTACTAGATGGAAATGTTGTACAGCTTGAGACTGGTGGTGGTCATTTCCAATACCATCCAAAACGTCACACTTAAGAATGTGCATGTCATTGTATGTAAATTATATCTCAACAAAGTTGATTTTAAAGCTACATGTGGCTAGATACAAATGTATGGTAACATGAGCTCTGACTTAATAATCAGTGTAATTAGGAATCAAACACTTTGGAATCAAACAGCTGAAGCTGAATCTAAGACATCCCATTCATCTATTACCTATGTCATCTTGAATAAATGACTACAGATTTTAGAAAATTTGTACCCTCATGTATTTTATAGTGAGGACTAAAGGAGAAACTGCCTAATGTATAGTCGAAACTCAAGAAATAATGGCCTCAATAAGCAACTGATAAGGATTCATGGTGCTTGGAGTAATCTTACACAAAAACTTCTGAGCAGAACAGATGTTAGCAACTCTTTTCATGTAGATTACTATGGGACATCATAGATTGCATTTCCATGCCCATAAAACATACATGAAAAGAAGTCTAAAGCTTATGAGGTGGTCTGACCTAAGACTAAGGATTCATATCTGACATACCTATTGAGTATAATTCGAATAGTAGACTCTGAAGGTATATAGGGTTGGGGCATTTCGTTCGGAATCAATACAGTCCTGGTCTGCTGTTATTTACTAGTTAAGGACTTTGGGCATGCAAGTTCCTTTCCAAAGCTTCAGATTTTCATCTGTAAATGGGAGTATATAAAATACCCCAGGGGTCCCTGGGTAGCTCAGTTTGTTAAGCGTCCAACTTTGGCTCAGGTCATGATCTCACAGTCTGTGAGTTTGAGTCCTGCATCAGGCTCTGTGCTCACAGATGAGTCTGGATCCTGCTTCAGATTCTGTGTCTCCCTCTCTCTCTGTTCCTCCCCTAATCATGCTCTGTCTCTCGCTTTCAAAAACAAAATAAACATAAACAATTAAAAAAAATACCTCAAAGCATTGCTATGAGAATTAAATGAAATAATACAAAGAATTTACACAGTATTATTTCTTAATTACTATATCAATATGTTTCCTACATTTATTTAACTGACTCACCCATTATGGTACATTATTTACTTGTAATAGCTTTCCTCTAAACAAAATATAGAGTAAGTCTTGCTTTGTAATGTTTTAATGACTTTGGAGGCACCAGAAAGTATGTTGTAGGAAATTAATAGTTTCATTGTATGGCTCCAGTTATAACAATAAGCTTACTATGCTAAAGCATATTGTAGGTTCACCATACCTACAACCACAAAGAAATGGGAATCCTCTGAAGAGGAAGATTATCAGTTTCTCTTTTCAAAAATCTCCTTTAATGTTTATTTATTTTTGAGACACACACACACACACACACACACACACACACACAAACACACACACAGAGGACAAGCAGGGAAGGGGCAGAGAGAGAGGGAGACACAGAATCCAAAGCAGGCTCCAGGCTCTGAGCTGTCAGCACAGAGTCCAATGTGGGGCTCAAACTCATGAACTGTGAGATCATGACCTGAGCCAAAGTCAGACACTTACTGACTGAGCCACCCAGGTGCCCCTATCAGAGTTCCTCCTTAGAATTATCTTAGGAATCATCCTAGAAGAATCTTTAAGAGGTTAAGCACTTATTAACAACTTGCATAGATACCTCTATCTCTGGAACTGGCAGGTGCTAGCTAGAATAGCTTGCTAGAAGTAGGTGCTACTTAACCATAAATTCTTTCAGGATTAATTCATCTTTCTATCTCTAGCACCTGGCACATGTATACACCCAACAGTTGTTAGTTGGGTGGGATGGGGAGGGGAGAGTAAAAGCAAGCAGTATCAACAACAGCTTATATAAGAGAACGTGTGCTTGTCCTCAAGGCTTCTTTCAGAGAAAATTATGGGAATGATTAGTAACCATTTATGAACAATGGCCCCAAAATGACAGGAAATATTGAAAAAGGCACACCTAGAGAGCAAGGAACCTTAGCAACATAGGCTACTTCATTTATAGAGGAAGCAGTTATAAACAGTGGAAAAACACACCGTGTGATTGTGAAAATAAGAGGTTTCCCTTAGGATTTAGTTAAAATTAGTCTAGGTAATTGAACCATACAAAAGGTAAAGAAGTCACATTTTAACACCCAAGAAGCTACACTACTAATTGGTAAAATCAAATATGAAGAGGATAAATAAACTGAGATCAAACTTCATCGTTCTTTATGCAATTCTGAAGACTTAATTTCAGGATACAAAAGCACTCAAAGAGTATTTTGTAATTACAAACCAATAAGAAAATCCATCCAGGAGGAATAATTATATAATTTCTGCATGGCTTCATTGTGCTAGGCCTAGAGAACGGGAATAAATAGATTCCTCTATCATTATGACTGCTGTAGGCAGTGACTCACCATTACAAGTGGGACCGCGTCCTAGAATAGTTTTTGTCCCTTTGTGTATCATATAAGAAATTAAGCAGACTATCTTTCCCAGTAACTTAAAAAAAATTTAGAAACCCCCAAATCTGATTTAGTTTTGGAGACTTTTGCCAGTTAACAAGATCAGCAATAGAGTTAAGCCATTATTAAAAATATAAGAATTTTCTGTTTTGAAATGCTTTTTGTTTGCCTTAAATTGTTTATCTTCACTGGTGGAAAATTAATTTATATCTTCAGTGACCTGTAGTTTCATAAATATTTATAGTATCAAAATGCCATCTGTGTAAATAATTGGGGTTCAGTTTCTACTTGAGACTAACACTATAAATCGCATTAAGAAACATTTCACTTTCTCTAATCCTGCTGAGTTTTAACCAATGAATATTATAACAACCTCATTATCATCTGCATATTATTAGCAATAAGTGATGGCACTCAAAGGCAAAAAATTTAACAGATAACAAGGAAGCAACATGACTATAAACAAGTTACTCTAAAAACAAAAATAAAAATCCTTAATCTTTTAACCCTCCATCTATCTCAATGTGAATTGAGAATTTGTAAATTTTTGCCTGATAAGTTATATTTATTTACTCAGTTCCATTACATTTTCTGCCCAGGTTTGTAGCTGGAAAAAGAAAAATGTAGGATTTCCTTTCAGTACAAACCCTGGTAACCTTTCACCAAAGAACAGGCTCAGTCTTGAATGTTTTGCCTGAGGAAGACAAATAAGAAAAGAGTGAAGGGCAGCGGGAAAGGGGTGAGTGGCAATATAACCAGTCCATCTTAAGATGCAGAATCTTGCTTGTGTTTTTACCCTACAACCCACCTTCAGCTTAACTTACATGTTCTAAACTCATATGCTAGGCATTCAAAGACAAATGTAACCAGACCCTAGGTTGGAGGACCACATTGTCTCTGCAATTCCACACATGATTATATAAGGACCATACTCTGCCATGTGGGAAAATGGTGACCTGGGTAGACTCTACCTATACTTGGGTCTACCTGGGTCAGATCTCACTTCTGTCACTTTACGAGTGTCTTTACCTGCGGCAGACTCCTAACAAGCATATTCCTGAATCAAGATAACTCCTGGCAAAATGAATGAAGGCCGTTATAATAAGTGATCCACATCTCCTAGTATCATTCATTATTATCCCACCTAAAGGACTTTTTTTTAATAGAAAGGATTATAGAATGCTTGGTACACCTACAATGCCAATGCCTATCTCCTCCTTCCTGCTGCTTCCTCCATCTTCCTTTTCAGGGTTACCAGATCACCTCCATTCTTTCGTTACTGGATTCTATCTGGGATAGGATGCTGGAGGGTGGAGCTGGGCTGCATCGTCTCCAGAGGTTCTGCCTGTGCTGCAGGCCAAACTGCCTCCTGGCGTTGACCACTCAGGGACATGGAAATAGAAGTCCTCTGAGAAATCAATGGAACCTACCCCATACTTGGATTTCACGCCTATAGAGTCTATTACAAGTTTCCTTGAAGGAAACTGGATTGGAAAGAGAAAGAAAAAGAGGCCACTGACAGAACATACCCATGTGTGAGGATGCCTGGTAGTACAGGCCATGGTGAGGAGCAGGAGAGGTTCTAGGGGGAAAATGTGCCTAACCATTTGGAAGCCATACTATTGTCCCCACCCCTGACCCCACTAGTGTCCTGGATGAGTTTACACACTCCTGATTCCTGCCATGTTGCTTCCACTCTCTTCCTCACCTTCTCCCTTTACCCCTATAATCACTGTAAGTGTCTAGAAGGGCCTGGAGCAGGAGGACAGATATTACTGTGTAAAGGACTGCCTTGATGAACAATTGAACAGAATCTGAATGCAGAAAAATACCAGCAAAGGCAGCGGGGTATGGACTCAAAGGAATATGGTAAGCAATCTGACGAGAAAGGACCATTTACCAGTCTTATGACTTTTCTGTTTCTTTTTTTATATGTAAAATAGGGAAATTCATAATAATACCATGTTTCAAAGCAGCTGTGATGATCAAATGGAATTTCTATCAAAGTACATTGTAACCAGTGGCATTCTGTAAACAGATTACTAAATATTATTCCACAGCAAGAGTGAACAAGATTATATAAAGATCTTAACAATAACATAGCAGGGGCACCTGGGTGGCTTGTCGGCTAAGCATCTGACTCTCGATTTCGGCTCAAGTCACGATCTCAATGGTTTATAAGTTCAAGCCCTGCATGGGGATCTGCGCTGATAGCGTGGAGCCTGCTTGGGATTCTCCCTCTCTCTACCCTTCTCCCTCTTGCGCTCTCTCTGTCTCTCTCTAAATAAATAAATTAAACACACACACAAAAGCCCACAATAATATAGAAGTTGATACACGCTACCTATTGTATTTGTTATTTTGTGGTTATTATTGATAAAATCAAACCATGAGTGAGTGCTAATGATGAAATATTAATTGGAAAAACCAAGATTAAAAATCTAATAAACAGAACGATCTTAACGTTAAAACAGTATATAAGCTTAAGGGGGAAACCACAAGAAAGTATATCAAGATGTATTCAGTGATTACCTCTAAGTGGAGGAATTATAGGTTTAAAAGGGAGATTTATTGGAATGTTTGCTCAGTATCCTTTATTTGAGGGCTCGCCTCTGCTGCCCAGTCCATTTAGGTGCAGTGAAAGCAACTATGTTCTGTCATCAGACTACCTAAACCTCACCTGGGCTGTATGTGATTGGGCCAAGGATGGGCTACGTAAGTTGGGCCCATGAGTCTCCTTCTAAAGAGTCTGAGTATGAAAGGGAGAGGGAGTATGATGAGGAAGCTCTCTATGAACTGAAGCATTAAATTCTAAAACTTGGGAGCTTTGTGCCCATGTTTTCTGTCACATGGGCTGGAAAAGACTGGATTACCGAAGACTGTTAAAAACACAGCAGAAGTTCAGAGAGGAGCAGAGAGGGGACACAGTAAATCCCAATGATCTTTGAAATTTTGGAAACACCTACATTCCTATCACAGTTTTTCTAAGATACCTGCCTCATTATCTCTCCAATACATGCCCCTTTTTGCTTTACCTAGCTTGACTATAGTTTCTGAGTGTTTTACCAAATACAAAGAGATTTTTAAAATGCTTTTATTACCAGAAAAAACATATTTAAAAAATAGCTGTGGGTGTGCCTAGGTGGCTCAGTTGGTTAAGCGACTGACTCTTGATTTTGGCTCAGGTCATGATCTCACCGTTTGTGGGTTTGAGCCCCCTGTCAGGCTCTGTGCTGACGGTGAAGGACCTGCTTGGGATTCTCTCTCTCCTTCTCTCTTTGCCTCTAAATAAATAAATAAATAAATAAATAAATAAATAAATATTTAAAAAAATAGCTGTGTACAGGGGGCACCTGGGTGGCTCAGTCAGTTGAGTGTCTGACTTAGGCTCAGGTCATGATTTCATGGCTCGTGAGTTCGAGCCCCACGTTGGGCTCTATGTTGACAGCTCAGAGCCTGAAGTCTGCTTCGGATTCTGTGTGTGTGTCTCTCTCTGCCCCTCCCTTGCTCATGATTTCTCTCTCTCCCTCTCAAGAATAAATAAAATAAAATAAATTAAAAAAAATAGCTGTGTACATGATGAATAAACATAAAGGTGAGATGTAGAACTATAACACCAGGTATTTTGCAATCACTCAGAAGAATGGATTTTTATTTGAAAAAAAATTTTTTTTAATGTTTATTTATTTTTGATAGAGAGAGAGAGAGACAGAGACAGAGCATGAGCAGGGGAGGGGCAGAGAGGGAGGGAAACAGAATCAGAAGTAGGCTCCAGGCTCCGAGCTTCTAGCACAGAGCCCGACGCGGGGCTTGAACTCACAGACCGCAGGATCATGACCTGAGCCGAAGTCAGACGCTCAACCAACTGGGCCACCCAGGGGCCCCAGAAGAATGGATTTTTAAATCAGGCTTAATAAATGATCTCCACATCCAGGACTCAATAGGAAGGGGATGTGGAACTCACTGGAGAGTATTAGTCACTTGGTTTGCTCTTAACTCTCCAGATTCAAATTAACATTAGTAACATTAATAGCGTATTAATACAAAGCCTCAGCCTACTTGGTCTCCACTGGCATTCTTCTTGCAACTGAGTACTTACTTGTAGCAGTCATGAACTCTGTCCAAAAAAGCTCTTTGCAAAGAAAGTACTAAAAGCAGTGTGATTTCTTTGGCCTGATCTCTTTATTCCATTCAGGCATACTAACTTGCCAACTCAACAGAAATCTGTTCCTTCCTATTGCAGTGAAACAGCTGTAAATTTTGAACAGAAATATATAGCAGTAGGGTCTTCCTTTTCTTCCTCAAATTATAACAAATGCACTTTAAATGCTCTCAGAATAAATCTCATGTTGTTAGGGACTCTACATTTTATAATGTATTTCTTGTTCACCTGACCCTTAAGTTTAAAATCAATTTATTTTTTATTTTGATCTTTTGAGAGAAAAAAATGAACTTATACAAAATATAGATTCTGAGTCCCAGATAGGGGATTTTGAAGAAACCCCTGCTCTTTGGGTTTTGTATTTGCCCTCATCAGAAGAGGAAAACATCAGAGGTGGTTCTTTGTTGTAGTTTCAATGGCATATCTGTAGACTACCTCATTTCAGTTTTAACTGAGAAATACCATTCCTGAATATTCTGCTTAATAAAGCAATAACTATGATGTGTGTCTCTGGATGATTTTTTTCTCACTTTCTCTAACAATAGAAAAGACTGCCGCTAGCTATGAGATATTAGCATCTATAAGTTATTTTGGTTTTTTTTTTTGGTTGGGAGAGTTACTTGATTTATCATCTGTTATGGCCAAGATTACAGCTCTAGGCCAGGCACACAATCAGACACAGTCCCTTTCCAAGTGCAGAGCATGCAGAAAAAAATAAAAATACAAGCTTCTCTAATATATTTATTCCAAATAAAGAGATCTAATTTAGGCCATAAGTGGGAGAATCACAAATATCTATGCTTTTCCAGCTCCATAATAATTAGATTACTAAGAGTGATATTCCTATTTGGTGAATTCGACAGATGCTGCAGTGCCACAAAGAGGTCCAGATGTCACCCTCTGAAATCTGACTTAGCAAAGTAAATTATGCGTATGATTTCAGATTTCTATGGTTTGTATTCGCTTTTTGTTGTTCTCTTTATCTTGAACTCTTACTTAGTGTTCTTTTGGTGTTGTTCTTTCTACTTTTCCATTTAGTGACGAACTTTGTCACCAATCAAGACAACATGATTTTCATCTAAAAAAGGAACGCAGATGGGGCACCTGGGTGGCTCCGTTGATTAAGCGTCCAACTCTTGATTTTGGCTCAGGTCATGATCTCAGTCTGTGAGTTCAAGCCCTGTGTCAGGCTCTTTGCTGGAAGCATGGAGCCTGCTTGGAATTCTGTCTCCCTCTCTCTCTGTCCCTCCCCTGCTTGCTCTCTACCTGTCTCTCAAAATAAATAAAAATAAACTTTTACAAAATAAAAAAGAAATGTATAGATAAAAACTTAAGAAAAAATTTAAAAATTAAGCACCTGGGTCGCTCAGGTGGTTAAGCGTCCAACTCTTGGGTTTGGCTCAGGTCATGATCTCATGGTTTGTGAGTTCGAGCCCAAAGTCAGGCTCTGTGCTGACAGTGCAGAGCCTGCTTGGGATTCTTTCTCTCTGTCTCTCTCTCTCTCTTTCTCTCTGTCTCTCTCTCTCTCACACACACATACATACAAAATAAATAAACATTTAAAGAAAACCATTGCCTGTATTATTTAGAATTAGTCCATGTCATATGTTACAAAATTAATTATTTCTTTAAAATATTCTACAGAGTCAAGGCACCTGGGTGGCTCAGTCGGTTGAGTGTCCAACTCTTGATTTCAGCTCAGGTCATAATCTCACGGTTTATAAATTCAAGCCCCGTGTGGGGCTCTGTGCTGACAGCACAAAGCCTGCTTTGGATTCTCTCTCTCCCTCTCTCTCTGCCATTCCTGCTCTCTCTCTTTCACTCTCTCAAAAACAAATAAATAAACTTAAAAAAAATTAAAAAGGAATGTGAGGGGGCAAAGTGCCTCCAGAATCTTCTTGTGTTCATAATGGGGCAGTGGACATTCTCCCTTCAGAGATATGCTGTCCTAAGGTCCATAGCACCATGCAGAAGTCCTTCACATCTGGAGTTCTGAGGGCAAAACAAAACAGGGCCCTCAACTCTTTAAGACTCTAGGCAGTATCTCTTTGAGTAACAATGTAACAATGCCTGAATCTCAATGCTGTAGACTTGTTGATGCAGGAAGGCTTTGGATATCATTCTCTCATTTTAAAGATGGAGCAATTAAGGTCCAGAAAAGAAAGGTAACTTACCTGAGGTCACCTAATTTGTAAAAGAGTTGGCTCCAAACCTAGGACTCCTGATTCTTGTTCCAGATTTTTTCCCCATGCTATTTGGTCTTGGCAGGCTGTCATCAGTTTTCACTTTTAAAGATACAATTTTTTTAAATGTAGTTCCTCAAAGAGAAACACATTCTCAGAGTTTTACAGTTTTGTGTCATTATCAAGTGGTCAATATCACTCTTGGAAAGAAATTCAACAAAATGTTTTATCAAAGAGTTTCGATCACTTCTTGTAAGGGTCTCTTAAGTCCATTGGACATACTCGTTTTGTAAATCATTTTAACTAGCCTATTCTTACTGAAGTTGGAGGAGGTAAGAAGCCAACAGTGCCAGGAGTCTTAGGATCTGGGTAACATATTTTTCATTTTACAGAAAAGAAAATTAAAGTTAGAGGGGCTGAATGACTTGCCCAAGTATCTACTTGTATGGCAGACCTAAGATCTTTGAATCACTTGATTTCAAAGCTCATGTTCCTTGAGTCAAATATTTGTAAATCAAGTACAAAGCCAGGGAAGGGTGCTCTTTGGAAAGATCAACTATTACTTACAAACACTCCTTTTTACGTCTCTGACATAAAAATTTTCCCTGTATTACTCCTCTGGCCCTTTGACAATGTTCCCCATGGAAGAAGGTCAAGTACTTAAAAAGACTCCTTTTAGTCATGTTGTTAATAAATAAAGCAATGTTATCTAAACCTTTGGGTGCTTTTATCAGTCAAGGTATCACTGATTTTCTCTCCCACATGGGGAAATGCACACAAGGTCATGGAAGCTCCGGAAAAATGTAAATTTTTCAGAGTAGCTCTGCTCTCCTGGTGCCAGGGTGACTTTTGATGGGCTCTGGGAGGTCACCTTAGTCACATTTGAGTTCATTTCTCTTTCTCAGATTGCTTATCAGAAAAGATTAAGCATTAAGTCCAAGCAGTTAAGCTCTGTGTTATTGATTATTCATTTTAGGAACCTCAAACTTCCAGAAAAATTTTTTACGATATATGCAACAAAAGGATAACAAAAATGTTGCTGTAAAGATGAATGTAAATCAAAATTTGGTTTATTTTTTTAATCCAGTATTAATACTGACTCTTTAAAAATTAACAGTAGTGACTCATAGTTACATAGAGTTCAGTAGTTGACCAAATATTTTCATATATATAATATCATTTAATTCTTACAAGTAACCCTTCAGTAAAATTCAAACATTAAGTGACTATTAATCTTTGTTATGAATTGGGCTTGACTCTAGAGATACAAAAATAAACAAAAATGGTTCTTTCTTATCTTCAAGGAATCTGTCATTTTTACTATTATCATACGTAACATAGTAGGTAAGTAAAGCTCATATATTAGAATATAGTTGTTCATTGAGTCCAGTTATATCCAGGGTTGAAACTGAAATTGTTTTGATACCAAAACTTATTCTTGTCTTACTACACGGAGCTTCTGTTCAGCCTGAAAGTAGAAATTTAAAGGAAAGTGATCACTTTTAAAAAATTATCTCCCCTAATTTATTAGCTTTTAGTTTATGATTTTTGTTCATTTATGATTTTAAAGGCAATGTGCACCCTTATAATCACTCATGCTGTTAATATAATGCTTTCCATTTATACTGTTTAAAAGAAAAATTTTCACCACATGTTTGCTTAAAGAGAAACAGAATCCAAGTTGTCATGTTCATGTAAGACATTCAACTTTGCGATTCACAAGGTACAATAGCTAACTAACTACGTATGTATATTTATGAACCTGGGACTTTTAACTGAGAAGATGAAGACTTGAGGAGAGTTCTGACATGCAAAAGCAAGGTGATTAAAGGGTTAAGCAAAAAGAAATTACGAAGAAAGATTCGAAGAATTTGGCTTTAGGATGCGAGCTGAATCACGTCTTGATAACAATCTTCATGTACATGAGGGGTTATTATACCAGCTGTTTTTTACCTCTGAGGATGGAAGAAAAGGAATTGAAACTGCAGCCCTAGGGATTTAGGATAGGTATGAAAAATGATTTGCCGACAGGTGAGATTGTCAGTTACTAGAATAAGATACCAAGGGAAGTTGTGGAATCTCCCTTAAAAAACAAACAAAAAATATTTCTAATCTCTAGAGTTCAAATATGACATGGCTCCAGGCAGAAAGATGGACTAGATAACTTCCTAAGGTTCCCTTCAGCTCAACAATTCTATCACTGTGATGATCTCAGCTACCAAAAGTATCTTGTCATGGTGAAAGCCAGATTGATGCTAAAATTCATAGTTGTCTTTTTACTTTGCTAATAGTTCCACATAAGCTTTTAGAAATCATAACCTCAATTTATGGTTTTCCTCCAATGTCAGCTAGAATCAACTTAAAGGTGACCTGATCAATATCCCTAAAGGTTAAAAGGCCAAATGTAGGACATTGCTAATATTTCAAAAACTGTTGCCCCTCTTACTCATTAAGTTTCATTTTAAAAGTTTATTTATTTATTTTGAGAGAAAGAGAGAGAGAGAGAGAGAGAGAGAGAGAGAGAGAGAAGGCAGGGGAGGGGCAGAGAGAGGGAAAGACAGAATCACAAACTGTGAGATCATGACCTGAGCTGTGATTGAGAGTCATACATTTAACTGAGCCACTCAGGCACTCCTCATTAAGTTTTGTTTTAATCCCAAACCAAGAGAACCCAGTAAAGATTGTCAATATAAAGCTCTGAGATGGTAATATCTCCCTACAATTACCCTGACAAGCTTTCTCTCACCAAATTAAGTTGCTTTAAGATTTCAGAGGTTGATCAGAAGCAAATCAAGATAGCAGAGGGATAGGAAGGTATGTGATACAATGAACTCAAGATATCATTCCATCCAGCTCATTTACTTGACAACCAAGAAATACGTTCATGATACTTAAGGAATTATGCAAGATCATACAGCTTAGTAAAATACAAAGCTGAGATAAAAATTTGGCTCCCTATACAATAGTGACTATTTTTCAGGTCAAAGAACCAAACCAAAGGCAATTTAAAAAAATATTTCAAAATATATCCAGATGCTTAAAAGACTAGACAAACAACCTGAAATTCCTTGCTTGTGGCAATATCTGACTCTTCTGTCCATACTATAATAAAATCAAGTATTTTATTACATGGACAGACATGTACAATAGTCATTTCATTAATATGTGGTTACCATATTCTAATGCTGTAAACAAATAAAATGCGTATCTTTTCTAATGGGTTTGTTACATACTAATTGCCAATTTCCTATAATAGTTAAAAGTAGGTTTTAGAGGCAAAAAATTTGTTAACTTGATTTTACCCACTTTTAATATCTATGTGACTTTGGGAAAGTTACTTAACCTTTTCATTTCCCCACCTGCAAAATGAAAGTAATATTATTTACCTAGATTGACTGAGATATTATTATATGTTAAATACTTCACACAGGCCTGCCAAACATAAGTGCTCAGTAAACTATAAATGCTATTATTATTATTATTATTATTATTCCCATAAAGTTACCCTAAAAGATGATAAGTAAAGCCTTTCTATTAGGCCTAAAGAATAAAAAAAACCTCTTTCTTAGGAAAATAAAACTTTCTCTCCAAAGCCATGAAATCCTCATTTCCATTGTCAAAAGAAAGTTCAGTTGAACTGACACTTTCTGCATTTCCTGGGGACCTAATATATGCCAGAAGCTCTACTAAGTGTTGTGGGTACAAAGATGGAAGAAAGATTCATGGCTTCAAGGATTTCAGGGTCCAGAGTTGAAAGAAACATATAAACAAATAAATATAATGTGATGTGACACAAAAAGCAGTAAAGACAGTACAGTGAGAGGAGGGAGGAGAAAGAGAAGGGGTGGTAGGTGGAATTTAGAATCGCCATCAGGAAATCCGATCAGATAAACGGAAGGGGTTTGAAGACGGCAGTGTAGGAAGACAATGAGCTCACCTTCTTCCATGAGCACAACAGATTTACAGCTATACACAGGACAATTTTCTTCTGAAAAGGCCCTAGAACTAGATAAATTACACAACAAAAGACAAAAGAGATGCAGTGAGAAGGGATAGGAGAAGCAGAGATGTGGCCTTGCCCAGAACCCCGCCCCAAATGTAGTGACTGTATAATTGGGAGGGATCCCCCCAAATGTGGAATTCCCCTTAAGAAGTAAAGGCATTGTGTCCCACATCAGGCACCCCAACCCTTCCGGCAGGCACTGGAAAGATGAGCCACCTAAAAGTCTTGTTTTGGAAACCAATGGGGATTAAGAGAAGAACAATCATAGAACTACAAGGAAAGGAGGCCCTACTCTTAAAAAACTCATGTGTGAACCCAATTACCCTGAGATCCAGTATAGAAGGAACAGACTGAAAGCATCTAGACCTTAAGTGAGGGAGACACACTAATTTTAAAGCAGCTACCAGAAAGACAGGAACTTGAGGAACTTTATCTGAAAACAGAAGTGCTGGCAGACACCATCTTTGCAATCTCATCAAACTTACTGGTAATGAAATTGATGGATACTGTTTTTGGTACCCTCCCTCTATCTTGCTAACACCAGAGGTTGCTCTGCCTACTCCCCTTAGTGACCCCCCAAACTGGGCTAGGCAAGTGTCCTACACCCTGCCTACCCCACATAGCACTCACACTGTGAAGGGCCAGATGAGTGCCCTGAGCCTTGCCCAACCTGTGCAATGACTGAACTGCAACTGGCCAGACATGTGCCTTAAATCCCACCCATGGCACTCAGAGACAAAGCTGCAACTGGGAGGGACACACAGCTTGAACTCTGCTCTCCCTGTGCAAGCCAGCCAGGGGAGTGCCCCAAGCTACCCCTCTCCAGTAGTATGCTCAACCCTATCACACCCTGCAGGCACATGCAGCCCACACAAGGGATGCCTAGAGAGTGCCTGGTCCTGGTACCAGAGGAGATTGTACTTCTGGGCCACACAAAACAGTTCCTACATAAGACTACTCTTTCAAGACTGAGGGGGGTAGTGTTTTGCGTATTACAATAGACAAAATGAGAAGATAGAGGAATATGTTCCAAGCCATGGACAAGGCAAATCCTCAGAAAAAGGCCTTAATGAAATGGAACTAAGCAACCTACCTGATAAAGAGTTACAAGTAATGGTCCTAAAGATGCTCACTAATCTTGGAAAAAAAATGGATGAACACAGCAAGAACTTCAACAAAGAGACAGAAAATAAAAAGTACCAAACAGAAGTCATAACTGAAGTGAAAAATACAGTAGAGGGGTTCAACAGCAGAATGGATGAAATAGAAGCACAAATCAGTGAGTTGGAAGACAAAGCAATGGAAAACACCCAAACATAAAGCAAAATGAAAAAAAAAAAAAAACAATTAAAAGAAGTGAGGATGCCTTGAGTGACCTCTGAGACAGTATCAAGTGGAATACCTTTTCATGATAGGGGTCCCAGAAGGAGGAGAAAGAGAGAGAAAGGGCCAGAAAAATTATTTGAAGAAATAATAGCTGACAACTTCCCCAATCTGGAAAAGGAAACAGGCATCCAGGCCCAGGAAGCACAGTGACAATAAAGTGAACTCAAAGAGAAACACACCTAGACACATTATAATTTAAAGTATAAATATTAAGGTTAAAGAAATAATCTTAAAAGGTACCATGAGAAGAGCCTCATATTATGTATAAGGGAAACCCCAAGAGGCTATAATCAGACTTGTTAGCAGATAGGCCAGAAGGGAGTGGCATGACACACACAAAGTGCTGACGGGGAAAAAGTGCCAACGAAGAATCCTCTACCCAGCAAGGTTATCATTCAGAATTGAAGGAGAGATTAAGAATTTTTCAGGTAAACAGGAACTAAAGGAATTTATCACCACAAACCAGCATTACAAGAAATGTTAAAGGGACTTTTCTAAGCTAAAAAGAAAAGGTACCAATTAATGATAGGAAAATATACATATGTAAATATCTCACCAGAAAAGGTAGATAAATAATAAAGGTAGCAGATAAACCACTTACAAAGTAAGTACAAAGAACAAAAGACCAAAGGAGTAAAATCAATTTAAAATATAGTTAAGGGATACATAAAGTAAAAAGACGTAAAATGTGTCATAAAAATACAAAATATGTATGGGGGTTGAATATAAAGCTTTGGAATGTGTTCAAAATTAAGTGGCTATCAAATTAGGGAGGCTGTTATATACATAAGATGTTATATGTGAACCTCATAGTAATCACAAAGTAAAAAACTTATAGCAAATACACAAAACAAAAAGAGAAAGAAATCTAAATATAACAATAAAGAAAACAATCAAACCACAAGAGAAGAGCAAAACAGAATAAAGGAGCAAAGAGGAACTACAAAAAAAGCTAGAAAAGAATAAACAAAATGGCAATAGGTACATACCTATCAAAAATTACTTTAAATGTAAACAGACTACATGCTCCAATCAAAAGATATAGGGTGGCTGAATGGATTAAAAAATAACAAGACCCCTCTATATGCTGCCCACAAACTTCAAACTTAAATACACCCACAGAATGAAAGTAAAAGGATGAAAAAAGACGTACCATACAAATGGAAATGAAAAGACAGCTGGGTTGGCAATACTTAGACAAAATAGACTTTAAAACAAAGACTGAAACAAAAAACAAAGAAAGGCATTATATAATAATAAAGGGGTCAATCCAACAGATGTCACAAATAACATTTGTAAACATCAATACATTCAGTATAGAAGCACCTAAATATAAAAGGAAATATTATCATAAATAAAGGGGAAAATAGACAGCAATACAATGATAGTAGGGAACTTCAATACCCCACTAACTTGAATCTACCTATCTATCTATCTATCTATCTATCTATATTTCTATATCTTAATAGAAACATTCTATTTCTATATCTATATTAATAGATATATTCTATCCCAAGACAGCAGAATAAACATTCTTTCCAAGTGCACATAGAACACTCTTCAGGATAGATCACGTGTTAGGCCACAAAACAAGCCTCCATAAATTTAAGAAGCCTGAAATCACATGAAATATCCTTTCTGACCACAATGGTATGAAAGTAGAAATTAATTATAAATGGAAAAAAATAAAAAACACAAACATGTGGAGACTAAACAATATGTTATTAAATAACCAATGAGTTGATAAAGAAATCAAAGAGGAAATAAAGAAATACCTTTAGACAAATGAAAATGTAAACACAATGAACAAAAATCTCTGAACACGGCAAAAGCAATTTTAAGAGGGTAGTTCATAGCTGTACAGGTTTACTTCAAAAAATAAGAAAAATCTCAAATACAATCTAACTTTACATTTGAAGGACCTAGAAAAGAAGAACAAATTCCAAAGTTAGCAGAAGGAAGGAAATAGAGATCACAGAGGAAATAAATGAAATAAAAACTAAAAAAAAAAAAAAAGAATGTAATCCTCAATGTGAAAAAACAGCAGGGTAAATCATGGATTTTGTTCACATTTGCAAAGACTATATATAAAATTATATATTATAGATTTATTATACAAATATTATATATGTTATAAGTAATAATTGCCTTGGAACATCTGCTCTAACTGAAGGAGAACTAGAAATAGAAGAATTATTTCAAGATATTTCAATACATGGATGAAATTACAGTACAAAAGAAAAAAAAAAACAAAATAAAAGAAAATAATGAAACTAAAAGCTGGCTCCTTGAAAATATAAACAAAATCAACAAAATCTTTAACTAGACTCATCTGAAAGAAGACAGAGACCAAATAAATAAAATCAGAAATGAAAGAGGAGAAATTCCAACTGATACCACAGAAATACAAAGGATCATACAATACATGAACAATTATATGCCATAAAATTAGACAACCTAGAAAAAAAGGATAAATTCCTTGAAACACAATATTTCAGGATTGAATAAAGAAGACGTAGAAGATCTGAATAGACTGACTACTAATAATTAAAATGAATTAAGAAACAAACAAACAAACAAACACTAACAAACAAAAGTCCAGGTCCAGATGGCTTCACAGGTGAATTCTACCTAACATTTAAAAAGAATGGTTATCCTTCTCCAGTTATTCTAAAAACTTGAGGAAGAAGAAATATTTTCAAACTCATTTTATGAGGCCAACATTACTCTGATACCAAAACCAGATGACACTACAAAAAATAAAATTATATACCAATATCCCAGATGAACACAGATGCAAAAATCCTCAACAAAATATTAGGAAACCAAGTTCAACAATACATTAAAAGTATCAAATGGACTTGATAGATATACAAAACATAACCAAGTGTGATTCATTCCAGGGATGCAAGGATATTTTATCATCCACAAATCAATCAATGTGATATGCCATTAACAAAATGAAAGATAAAAATCATATGATGATCTCAATATATGCAGAAAAAGCATTTGACAAAATTCAACATATACTAATGATAAAAACTGGGGCGCCTGGGTGGCTCGGTTGGTTGGGTGTCCGACTTTGGCTCAGGTCATGATCTACGGCTTGTGAGTTTGAGCCCCGCGTTGGGCTCTGTGCTGACAGCTCAGAGCCCGGAGCCTGCTTCAGATTCTGTGTCTCCCTCTCTGTCTCTGACCCTCCCCTGCTCGTGCTCTGTCTCTCTCTGTCTCAAAAATAAATAAACATTTAAAAAGAAAAAAACTTTAAACAAAAGGGTATGGAGGGAATATACCTCAATATAATAAAAGCCACCTATGACAAATCCACAACTGACATCATACTCAATGGTAAAAAGCTGAAAAATGTTTCTCTAAGATCAGAAACCAGACAAGGATGCCCACTCTCACTACTTTACAAATGAAATAGTATCGGAAGTACTAGCCATATAGCAGTTAGGCAAGAAAGAATAAAAGACATCCAGCTTGGAAAGGAAGAAGTAAAACTGTCACTATTGGGGATGACATAATACTATATATAGAAAAACTCCACCAAAAAACTACTAAGTTAATAAAAAAATTCAGGAAAGTTACAGGATACAAAATTACTATACAAAAATCTGTTGCACTTCTGTACACAAATAATGAACGATCAGAAAGAAAAATTAAGAAAACAATCACATAAAAAAGTATGATATACCTAGGAATAAATTTCACGAAGGGGGTTAAAGATGTGTACTCTGTAAACTGTACAACATTTATTAAGAAACTGAAGAAGACACAATTGAATGAAAAGATATACAGTGCTCATGGATTGGAAGAATTAATATGTGTTTTTTTTTTGAGAGAAAGAGGGAGTGAGAGAAACTAAATGAGCACGAGTGGGGGAGGGGCAGAGAGAGAGGGAGAGAGAGAATCCAAAGCAGGCTCTGCACTGTCAGCACAGAGCCTGATGTGGGACTCAGTCTCATCATGAACCATGAGATCATGATGTAGGCTGAAACTAAGAGTCAGACACTTAACCAACTGAGCCACCCAGGCGCCCTGGAAGAATTAATATTATTAAAATGCCCATACTACCCAAAGCAATCTACAGATTGAAGGCAACCCCTATCAAAATACCAATGGCATTTTTCACATAAATAAAACAAATAATCCTAAAGTTTGTATGGAAGACAAAAGACTCTGCCCAGCCAAAGCAATTTTGAGAAAGTAGAATAATGCTGAATATATCACTCTCCCTGATTTCAAACTATACTACAAAGCCACAGTAATTAAAACAGTATGGCATTGGCACAAAAATGGACACGTAGATCAATGGAACAGAACAGAGAACCCCAAAATAAACTCACATTTATATGGTCAATTAATCTATGACAAAGAAAGCAAGAACACAAAATGGAGAGAAGATAGTCTCTTCAATAAATGTCTCTGGGACAATTGGACAGCTACATGCAAAAGAATGAAACTGGATCACTTTCTTATACCATACACAAAAATAAGCTCAAAAAAGGACTTAAATTTGAGACCTGAAACCATAAAACTCCTAGAAGAAAATAGGCAGTAAGCTCTTTGACATAAATCTTTGCAATACTGTTTTAGGTATGTTTCCTCAGGCAAGGACAACAAAAGCAAAATATACAAATGAAGCTGTATAGAACTATAAAACTTTTCTACCATGAAGGAAAGTATCAACAAAACAAAAAGGCAACCCATTGAATGGAAAAAGATACTTGCAAATGACATATCCAATAAGGAGTTGATTTCCAAGATATACAAAAACCTGTACAACTCAATAACGAACAAAATAAAAAACTTTAAACAAATAAACAACCGGAGTAAAAAACAGGCAGAAAACATGAATAGACATTTTTCCAAAGAAGACATACAGATGGCCAACAGACACATGAAAAGATGCTCAACATCACTCATCATTAGGGAAATGCAAATCAAAACCACAATAAGATACCATTGCACAAATGTTAGAATGGCTTATTAAAAAAGGTAAGAAATGACAAGCGTTAGTGACCATGTGGAGCAAAGGGAATCTTCATGCACTGTTGGTGAGAGGGTAAATTGGTGCAGCCACTATGGAAAACAGTATGGAGGTTCCTCAAAAAATTAAAAATAGAACTACTATATGATACAGCAATTCCACTTCTGAATATTTATTCAAAGAAGACAAAAACACTAATTTACAAAGATGTATGTACCACTATGTTCACTGTAGCATTACTTACAGTAGCCAAGATGTAGGAGCAGCCTAAGTGTCCATCAATAGATGAATGGATAAAGAAGATGAGGGGTGTGTGTGTGTGTGTGTGTGTGTGTGTGTGTAATATCACTCAGCCATAAAAAAAAAATGAAGTTTTGACATTTGTGACAACATAGATGGACCTAGGGGCTATTGGATTAAGTGACACAAGTCAGACAGAGAAAGACAAATAGTGTATGATTTCATTTATATGTAGAATCCAAAAAATAAAACAAATGATCAAACAAAACAAAATAGAAACAGACTCATAGTTCCAGAGAATAAATTGGTTGTTGCCAAAAGGGAGGGGTTTAGAGGGATGGAAAAAATAGGTAAAGGGGATTAAGAGGTGCAAACTTCCAGTTATAAAATAAATAAGTCACAGGGATGTAATGTACAGCATAGGGAATATAGTCAATAATATTGTAATAACTTCGTATGGTGACAGATAGTAATTAGACCTATTGTGGTGATCATTTTTGTAATGTATAAAAATATTGATCACAAAATAAAATAAATAAATAAATAAATAAAATAAAAATATTGATCACTATGTTGTATACCTGAAACTAAGATAACATTGTGTTCAAATGTAGTTCAATAAAAATTTAAAAACATAAAATACTTGATAAACTAAATTAATAAAAAGAAGGAAAATTTGATTACCTCAGCTGAGTCTAAATTCTAAGGAACTAGATGATGGAGGTTCATGATCACTAAACAGTTTTTTTTAACTGAAATTTTATAGGTAAAAAGAGGTTACTGATCAAATTCGTCACTTAACTATCTAACCCTCATTCAGTTACACAGAAAGGATCACAAAAGAAAAGAAATAGCCTTTGACAGAGAGAGAACCATTGTAGCCACCATACCTGGCACACGCACACACACATCAATAACCGTTTGCTGAATAAGCCTTTTTCAGCAAATCTGTATTTTGTTGTTTGGGTAATTATCAAGGTAAGAAGGAAATTTTAGTACCATCTTATTTTTATTAACACAACTCCCCAAAGGTAAATTATCCAGGTGGACGTTCTCAGTTCTCCACTTCAGCTTTCACATGGATTCTCATTCTTAACCTGACAAAAGGCAGACCGTTAAAGGGTCGTTATCGTTATCAATATCCTCAGGGTTTCTAATGACTTGATAATAATCTATGTGGCTAACACTGTTTGAATGGGTCATAAGATTCTTAACGGCTGCTAATTTTTAAATATACACGGGAACTTATAATGCTCATTAGCATTATAAATAAGGTCTGAGACTTTTGGAGATATAGGAAAACCTACCTATACTTGTGTAATAAATCACATATAAATAACCTCAGGGAAGATGATTCGATGTTTAAACTGTTAAATACTTAAGATGACATATGTTCCAAAATGTATTGATACATAAGCCTGCGTTGAATCCTTCCCCAGGAAGAACTGGCACCCTAGACATTAGTTTTAGTAGCTCCTCACACAATACCTAACATCATTTTTCATAATGTGTACTACATTTGAATATTGGCAGAAATCACAGAAGCAAGAAGATAAAAAGATTACATGGTAAAGTAAGTTCCAAACAACATTCTTTTGAAGTAACTTTCCTGAGATTATTTGAAAACACATAATGAATGCAAACATATTTTGACTCTTTGCTTTAAAATAAAATAAGGGGCGCCTGGGTGGCTCAGTCGGTTAAGGCGCCCGACTTCGGCTCAGGTCACCAACTCGCGGTTCCTGGGTTTGGGCCCCATGTCGGGCTCTGTGCCGACAGCTCAGAGCCTGGAGCCTGTTTTGGATTCTGTCTGCCCCTCCCCTGCGCGCGCTCTCTCTCTCTGTCTCTCTCTCTCTCTCAAAAAAAAAAAAAAAAAAAAAATTAAAAAAAATTTTTTAAATAAAATAAAAATACACTAAAAAAGCCATTCGCAACCACAAATGGTAATACATATGTAGCACTTGATGCTTTGCCAAACATATTTCCGTACCTCATTGTATCCGAGCTAGATGGTATCCCTGTGAAGTGTTATTATAATGCCTGAAGAAGTCTAACTTTGTAGACTAAGTGCACTTTAAGCTGTCAAGCGGAGAAATTTCCAAGTCAGCACCAGCTCTTCTTCCATTCACTCAGCACGACCTGTTACTAAGTGCTATTAGTTCTGACCCCATAGTACTTGGTGAATTTGTCCCCTCCTTTCCGTTTCCTCCTCTACAGAACGAAAGACCAAGGAAGCAGGGACTTTATCAATCTGCTATTGGTATATTCGAATACCTAGAATAGTGCCTGACAAGGTAGAGTGTGCTCAGCAAATACTTTGAAACAAATGAATGAATTCCCATAGTCCCACATTATCCTATTTCCTCAAATCTCCTTCCCCCTCGATTTTTAGGGAACCTCCTACTTGTCATTATGAGCCAGATTTTCTATTCTCTCGTGTACCCTACACGTGGCTGCTTAACTGATTACACACTAAAGCACAGATTTAAAGGTTTTACTCCCTAGATTAAAGCATTTACACTTCTTTTTATTATTACAAACTCCTCACCCTGGCATATAAAGTCTTCCGTGGTGGCCCTCACTGACCTGTCACCAGATCCCAGCCTTCAGTTTCAAAATAAGATTTTTGTATCATTCCTGTCACCCCTCAGACGATTCTTGGCTATTTGGCTCTGTTCGTGCAGGTCCCTTGGCCCACAATGGCCCTAGCCACCATAGTTACCTATTGAAATACCACCCATCCTTTAGTGTTTATGCGAAATGCTACTTCATTCAAGATGCACTAGTCAGATGCCATCACTTTGTCTGATGCAACTCTCTTACTCTGTTTTGTAATACAGTTACACGGAGACCCACGTCTTCTCAGTACTGCAAGCTCTCTAAGGCCAACAACTATGTTTTACATAGCTTTTACTCTAAAGCACCTACCACATGTAATAAATGGTCAATACAAATCTGCTAAGTTGAAATTATTCCAAAAGGTAAGTCATAGGATCAAAAAGTCCTTGAGCATATACAGAGGATGGCTGCAGAGTTCCAGAATTGGGGTTCAAATCTGACTGAGCTTTGCTTTTGACAAGATGAGTAACTCAGGCAAGATTTTTATTTTTCCTTTCAGCCTGCCTGAAGCTTGGTTTCTTCCTTTATAAAATGATGACACTTGTATTATCTACTGTCCAGGGTTACCGGTCAGTCTTAAATGGAACAATGGAAGCGATGATGTTTGTAAACTTTAAAGTGTTATAAAGATTCCGTTATTTTCTAATTGTATGCCATGGAACTTGCTGGTTAAATAAGAAATGAAAGCCATCTGGTAACCGTGAGTCCTTTCCTGCCATACCTAGTTGGAGAATGAGGAAGGGGTATGATTAAGAAGGGAAAAGGAGGGGTGCCTGGGTGGCTCAGTCGGTTAAGCGGCCGACTTCGGCTCAGGTCATGATCTCACGGTCAGTGAGTTCAAGCCCTGTGTCGGGCTCTGTGCCGACAGCTCGGAGCCTGGAGCCTGTTTCAGATTCTGTGTCTCCCTCTCTCTGACCCTCCCCCGTTCATGCTCTGTCTCTGTCTCAAAAATAAATAAACGTTAAAAAAAAAATTTTTTTTAATAAAAAAAAAAAAAGAAGGGAAAAGGAGAGCATTCTCCTTCTGCCAGCGGTCCAGTCGCCTAGTATGTGGAAAATCAGCATTTGAACCTCTTTTAACATTAATACTCAGCCAAGTCACTAAACTTCTCTGACAGCATTTAGAAAAAAAAAATTCCTTATGATAAATTATGTTGAGGTTTACAGTTTATCGTATATTTAATGTATTAAGCTGACAAAGCAGCTTTTAAAAAATCGCAAAGGTTTGGTTTTCCTCCTCTGCTTCCTCCTGGGTATTTTCTCTTTGCTAAATTCATTAAAAAACAAAAAACAGAAAACATGAGAAATTACTTCCTTGGAAAAGACTGTAATTCTACTCTGTGATCATATCATTGTCTATGGATGCCTCTCATTTGAAACTCAACACAAAAGCCTGTCTATGAAGAGAGAAGAGGAGGAAATGGTGTCGGGAACTGGCTGGAGTGGTTAGAGTAGTCCTGCCTCCAGAGAAAGCCATTCCCCACGCCACTTTCTGCTTCAGACATCCCTGATCTTAGCGACAAGCCGGATGCAGGTTACGCTATGCGAGAACCCTGGACAAATGTGGTTCATTGTGATATAATCTGATTTTAGAAGGGCTTGTGCAATTCACATTCCTTGTCAGAGGCTTTCCCACATTTCTGGATAGCTGATTCAATTTAAAAAAATTTTTAAGTGCAGGGAAGGAGAAAACATCTGCCCATTATCAGGGAAAATATAACAGCTACCTCTTCGGAGTGAGGGCTGGGTTATGAATCAGTGTTTTTCTGTTTCTTCATTTCATTTATGTGCAGGTTTACTAGACACTCTGGACTGGTTTGAAACCTCCCAATGACGTCAATGGGGCAGAGAAATCCGAGCAGCGGAGACAGCTGCATTGCACCATGTCTACTGAGGTTTTATTCTTTTCTCCCAGGGTGACATCTGAGACAGATATTATCAATCAAGCCCTCCTGGCTCAGCATCAAATCAAAAGCACTTTATCATTCAAAGCAGTAAAAGCTGCAATTAGACGATGTGCTCAGCTTTTTTCCCTAGGAATATCTTGTTCATGGCAATTAATAATGCAATTAAAACTTAACTAAAATACTGCTTACTAAAATATTTAATTTAAATATGGGTGTTATATCCTTTATTGTTGCAATTGCCAAATTATTAAAGTTCACTTTCTATATATATTTTATATAAAAAATTCAAAACAATCAAATTACTGAAACACTAATAAAAACCAAGTGATAAAATTCAACCAGTTTCCAAGAAATGTCCAAATGTCCAGGAAAAAATACATAGGTATATATGTAGCAAAGCTGTACTATCACTCGGAAAACAACAAACAACAACAACAATAACAAAACTCCTGTGACAACTGACAGGCAGGAAAACAGTTCTCTGTGAATTAACACTTCTTCTAACAACACTGAAAATAAAACCAAAAAGAAGAAAGCAGAGCCAACTGCTTTTTTTTGTTTGTTAAGCACAACATATTATTTACTGACTTTTCAAGCATCTCTTCTTAGGAATAGTCTTACTTGCCTGAGTATATAATAGCATATTGAAATCTGAAAAAAATACAGCACTTAATCTAATTATACAGTTTTAAAGAAAAGGTCTCTGCTCTGTCTCTTCTCTTCTCTCTTTCTCTCTCTCTCTTAAGGGGGAGACTTTAAACTTCTAAGAATTCCCAGGGCTAATCATAACAAATCTAATAAACATCCTTGAAACAGGTTTTGTTTTCAAAGTTACCTAGGAGAGCTAGGCATAGAACAATCTCACCAGAGGAAAGAATATGAAGAATACTATCTTCCCTCTCCTTGCCTTCTAGAGTGTTTGTTGGCAAACAATCCCAGTGATAAAATAAGCGTAAAGTGGCATAGAGAGAAACTGGGGGTAAAAATAAAGGAGAAAATACCAACATCAATCGCAAGGTTATGTAGCCAAACTGGACAGGATCCAAAGCCATTTAGTCTAGAAAATCAAAGTGGCCAAGAACAAGACATGGAGAAAACAATACTCTTTAGCAATTGTCTATTATACATAAAGCATCACCGTCCACTCTATGTTATTACATCAGGTAATATTATATATGATGCATATTGCTGTAACTTGATAACAGACGCCAAAAATAGGAAAAGCCATGATGCAGGAGACTTACTGTTTCAATGAGGAATAAACAAAAGAACCAGAAGTTTAGGTTAGCTAGAATAACAAACATCTCGCCAATCAGCCATGTTTACCCAAGCTTGGGGATTGAACATGCTCTTTATTATTTGAATTTAAACAATAAGCTTTTCTTTTTCCTACCCTCTTCCATTCATTTAGCTGTGAAACAGACAATAAATCATAGCTAAAGCTACCAAATATCTTATACCATTATATGCAAAGCTGCACTTCCTAACTGATCCAGCCCTAAAGTTTCTCCAACCACTGGATCCTTCTTCCCTTTATCCATTCCCTTTGTTCAGCATAATGGTAATAATATGTTGATTTGTATCCCAGCTCCCAGCAAAAACAGGTACATGTCCTTGCATGACTCCAAATCTGCAAAATGATAATGAAATAAAATGACACATGAACAAACACCTTACAGACTTATAGATACTCTAAATGTGATAGGTATTATTTTAGATGCTTGCTTAAAAATACTTTGGTGCCAAGTACTATGCTAGGCAGTGGGAACACGCATACATATGCACACACAGATAAATAATATGAAATCCACAGAGTAAACCAAGCCAGCAACTTGAGAATCATTCCTCCCTCCCACATCTAATCATCACTACCAGTACCAGCAAAGTAAGGCCCTTTCAAAGCTGTGGGAAATCTGTCTGACCCTGCCACTCGTCTGCCAAACCTTGCCATAAATGTCATAAGCAAGAAAATAACAGCTCAGATGGTTACCCAGCCCAGAGGATGCTACCTCTTTTACTTTTCTTGAGTTGTTTTCCTCTTTATCTGATCAGAGATGACCTAATTCATGTCATCATCACTTCTTTCCTAGATTATTCCAAAAACCTAACCGGTTCCCTTGCTTTGAGCTTTACCTATAAGATCACACTTTTAAATGATAAGTCTGGCCATGCCATTCTCTACTTAAAAGCCTTCATGGCTTCTCAAAGCTTTTATGAAAAAAGTCTGTTCCTCAGCAATGTCACAACAGATCCTATACGATAGGTGGTTTGACTACCTTTCTAACTTTATCTTCTTGATGTGACCGTAAGTACCCACTCAAATCACTCATTTTCCCAAACTTTCTGTACTGTCTACATTTTCATAGGTTTTCTGCCCTTTTCCCCCACCTTTACCTTACAATTCCCACTAACCCATGCTTTTATTATTATTGGCAATTGTAGTATATGTATCACACTCATGTCTGTCTGCTTCATCCCTACTTGAGTGTGACCTCCTGAAGAGTAATGGCTACGTGTGGTTCACTTCTATTTCAGAATGGCATGCTGTTTTTGAAAATGACAAAGGAATCAGTGAACTGAGTATCTATGATTTCAGTTGATCGACCAAAGAGATTTTAGAATCCTTTCTGTGGGACAAGGATAGATCTTCAGAGGCCGTCTTAGGCAGTTAGGCCTCATTTTCTTCTCCCCTAGACTTGGTTCAATGAGGAAATAGGCGCTGGATTCTGGAGACATGAGAAAGGATACTACAAGTTCCAGAATCGGGGTTAAATAGAGATATTTAAAATCCACCCATTATGAGGGTTCTCAGTTCTTCTAAGGAGTGTACAGCAGACCATTTCAATCCAAAAACTGTAGTAAAGCCAGAGGTAAGAGCCTACATCAACCCATGTGGGAAGTTAATTAATCATTTATTGACAACTACACTTGTCCAAATGACCTGAGCATCCTGGACTGTTTATTCATTCATTCAACAAATATCGATCGACAACTGTGTCATCCTAGACATTGCAAATGTAATGGTGAACAAACAGGTTAGCTTGTACTTAGATTTTTTTTTTCTCTTCTAATACATTTTTGGTAGGTGAGCAGCCCTTTTTGTCAAAGGGTAGATCTCATTCTCCATGCCATACCACTGGATCTTCTCCATGGAATTCCTGTTCCTGTGTGTCATCAATTGTATTCTGTGTTCCAACTCATCTCATGTAGTCCCACTATCTGATGTAACACAGAGGATCAAAGAATCACTGCTCTCTAAGTATACACAGCATCTAGATAGTGTAGCATTGGCCATTCACAATTTGATGGTGCTGTGATGTTAACAAAGAAGTATCTGAGTGAGTTTCCTGGTAACATTGGCAAACAGTAATGAATCAGTGGCTCTGAATTAATCAAGGCAGTGAAAGGTGAAGGTGGATTTTTTTCTGACAGATGATTGTTATGCAGAGACCAGATATTGAGCATATATGCTTCATTATCCAAATGTGATTTTAAGGTCTTTAGGAGGTCTTTCCCTTATTTACATCAGTTAAAGCACACAGTACACCTTACATGGTGTCTTCTTGTTCACAGTATGAGTGCCATAAAAAATTTGTGGACTATTGCTATTGTAAGCAATCAAAATACTTTTAGTCAAGAGCACCAAATATTTCTAAGTAAGCTAAAAAATTAGTATCATTTTTCCATTTATAAGGTCACAAAAGAATTTCAACATATACATTAAATAAAATTTAAATATCTTAAAACTTTATTAGTCGTTAGCAGTCAAGAAATCAGTATTTACACAATTGGCTTTGTCATGTGGTATGAAGAGCAAGAGTTTAGAATCCTAAAGACCCAAATTTGTATGCAGAAATCTGCTCTGTATTTGTTCCATAAAAATGGGGAAAATGATACCACTTAAGCCTCAGTTTCTAGTCCATAATATAGGGATTGTAGTACTTATCTGATAGGTTGTTATGAAGAATAAATTAGTATGTACAAAGTACTTAAACTGGCACAGAGTAGATATTTAATATTTTTACATGATATATTTTTATCTATTTTGAGTTTTTTTGATGGGAAGAGGAAAATTGTGACATGGTAATTTCAGAATATGTCACCAGTCATGAGCTTTTCCAAGTAATATATAAGGGAACAAGAGGTGTGTATATAATCTCTTCCTTTTCACTGTGTTTTTCTACTATATATATATATATATATATATATATATATATATATATATATATATATTTAGCAATAGTAGGCATTGTGATGAGACTTCACAGAATTTTTAAGTGTAAACTATAGTTCCACTTCCAGGACTTGTCCTTTTTTTCTTAGAAAGTGATTTTTCACTATGTGACTGAATGTTTTGTATTTTGCAGCAACCTATTACCTTATCAAAGCCTGTGATAAATCTTCCAAATCTTTGTTTATTGAGCCATTATGCACTCCACCTTTAAGAACACCCTTAGGGTATTCCTGTTGCTTACTTGAAACCAACCCCCCCCCCACTCCCCCGAGGGTCTATACTAAATGTCCTTGAATGGAGTTTCTTAAAACATCATAACCTAAATATTTATTATCTTGTTTCAACATGCAATGGAACACAAGCCTAACTTTGATTTATTCCTGCCTGCAGCTTATGACATTTATGCCATTTCTCGATGGCAAAAGACCTTTCAAGGCTTTGAAACTTGGCTGCTGTCAGTATAAAGGCTACAGATAGACTCTTAGTTTTAAAATAAAATTTCTCCTTTAGGTCAGGTATTCTCAAGGGGGTAAGAGGATCAAAGGCCAATGCTTGTTCAATGTCATTTTTCCAAAATCACTTGAACTAGTGGAGATGCTTAAGTCCCAAGTTACACAACACAAGATTTCAGGCATGCATGTGTGCTTGCACACACATACACACAGACAAACACACATATTCTTTTAATAAATATTTATTGAACTTTTACTATATGCCAAACACTCTTCTAACCATTTTGAATTTAACCATTAACCAAACAGACAAAATGTCCAGCCCTCATGAAGTTCACATTCCAGCTTGGGGTAGGGGATGATATGGAAGGAGTGGGGTCAGCAAATAAACAATACACACAAGCCATAGTATAGAGTTTATCTTTCCCTGGACCAGCGATGGCCATTTCTGTCTCTATTCCTTTGCATTTGCTTTTGTCTCTATCTGGAATGTTTCCTTTGTTATCCTGACAGATCAAAGTCAAATGTCACCTTCCTCTGTGAAGCCTATGCTAGCTCTTCTTGGGGACTTAAGGAGTTTTTTGCATAGTTCTTTCATGGTATTTCTCAAATTGTCTTCCAATTGACATGTGTCTGTCTCTCTCACTGGAGGACAAGTTCCTCTTAGGCAGGAACATAGTAAGGACTAATTCTTAGTAAGTATTGTATCACCAGGGCCATCAAATACAGAGCATACTAGAGTAGTACCCTCAATGAATATTCAGTTAAAAATGAAAACAGTTTTTGTCTTTCTCAGTATGACTTATTTCATTTACTGTAATACCCTCGAGATACATTCATGTACCTCAAATGGCACAGTCGTATCCTTTTTATGGCTGTGTGATATTCTATTATCTATCTATCTATATATAGATATAGATATAGATAACACTTCTTGTTTATCCATTCATCTGTTGATAGACACATAGGTTGCTTTTATATCTTGGCTATTATAAATAAATGCTGCAATAAACATAGGAATGTATACATCTTTACAAATTCATGTTTTTGTTTTCTCTGGGTAAATAATCAATAGTGGAATTATTGGATCATATAGTATTTTTACTTTTTTTTTTGAGAAACTTCGATACTATTTTCCACAATGGCTACACCAATTTACATCCCCATTAACAGTGCATGAGGGTTCTTTATTCTCCATATCCCCACCAAAACTTGTTATTTTTTATCATTTTGATTTTAACAGGTATAAGGTGATATCTCACTGTGGTTTTGATTTGCATTTCCCTGATAATGAGTGATGTTAAGCATCTTTTCATGTATCTATTTGGCCACCTGTATGTCTTCTTTGGAAAATATGTCTATTTGGGTGTCCACTATATTCAAAAAGAAGAATGAATGCAGTTTATTTTATCAGAAAGAAAAGAAAGATTAATTGTGAGGTTAGCTATGATTAGGATGTTTCTTTGCATACCATCCATACCAAAGTTTGGAGAATATATAAATTTAAGAAAAATATTCCTAGAAATAGAACTATTTTATGTGAAATACAATAATAGCATTGTTTTAGTAAAAGCTAATTTAGTAGGCCTGGTAACTCAAAAGTTAACTTTTAATTAATTGACGCAAATATTAGTAAAAAATTAATTTATGACTTGATTATCTTTTAAAATGCTTAAATTAATCTGTGCTATAATCATTTCGCTAATTTGATGAGTATAGTTAAGATGTTTATTTTCTTCAATCTTCTAATTAATAGAAGAAAAGTAAATTGCTGTGTTACTCTAAGAAGGAAGCCTTAGCCATCAGACTAACTTACTGTGATTGGTACAATAAAGCTTACTTACTACAGGGAGCTGACATTTAAAGGAGGTAATATTCCAATAATGGAAGTTCCTGCAGCTTTTAGACAGTGTCTACACCCCATTGCAGGATGACACCTGTGGTTCTGTGTCTGGGGCACTGTCAGGTCATTATCCATCAGATTAGCTGTCTGCTTCTTTGCCAGTGACCTCCAATCTTCAAATTTTTCTTCCATCTTCAGATTGGTAAACCTTGCCTTTGTTCATTCAGCTATGCAAGGAAAGATAAAGCTGCCTTTTTACAGAGAGGAAAGTCTTAGGAGCAAACTAACATCCCTCCCTGTGATCAACTCTCAGTAATTTTAGGTCTTCTACTGATCTGATAACTGCACCTGCGTTTAAGAAACTTATTCTACTAAGTACTACGTAGCTTTTAACATTGAATAAGAATATGTGTTCCTTCTTGGTCTTTTCTTTCCTGGAAACAAAAAACACAAACAAACAAACTGCCTGATTTTTCAAGAAAATAATTTCATGAGAAAAGTTTTATTTTTCTGCTCTAAATTTGGGGCAAGTGCAATCAGACTTTTTTGCACACCCCAGACACCTAGCTTCATGCTGAGCACCGCAAATACGTGATGATTGATAGATTACTCTGACTTAGAAGTATGTGTTGTGCTTGAACAGGCTGTATGCAGTTTCTTCAAATAGCATAGGAAGGAAGAAGTAATACAATTTTTCAAATATTACATACAATTTTCTTCATCAAAGTAGGCTCACAGGCATTCACTCATACTGCTTGTTCCACAGCTAAAGTCTCAAGGGAAGGATAATGTTTACACCACAGAAAAAACATAAATGCATTTTTGAAAGTTTGAGAGTTTATATTCCAGCTAAATAAAATAGTCATTAAGCGAAATGAGGGTGTTTTTTGGGTTTTTTTGTTTTGTTTTGTTTTCTGTACCTATCAGTGACTATCAACAAAAGATGATGTATTTGAATTTTTGTGATATTCAAATTTTACTGGTTTTTATCTTCATCACAGGGACCTGATCTGGGGCATACTTTTTTCTCATGTTGGCTTTGGTAATTAATACAAAAGACCTTCTTTAAGCTAAAAAATTATCCTTTGCAACATAATTATACACAGGATTGGAACTTAATGGTTGTCAAAATTAGCTCTTGAACAGTTTGAACATTAGCTTCTATGCAATGTTTAACAGTGACAAACACTCTCTACAAGTCTCTATAGATTGTAAATTATTATTTCGAAGAACAAGCAAGTATTTGCTGATTTCTGGAAATATTTACAAATCTGTAACTTAGCTTCTAATATGATTGCCATGGAGGCCAACATGGTTTTAGGTTAAGCCCATAATCCCACCTACTAAACACACTAACTATAGGTATGTCCTGCTTTAGGGAATCGTGTTGCATAAATATATATAAAACAAATACACTGGGAAGTAATTTTAAAAATAATTCTTCTCAGGATGTCTGGGTGGCTCAGTCAGTTAAGTGTCAGACTTCAGCTCAGGCCATGATCTTGCGGTTCGTGAGTTTGAGCCCTGCATCAGGATCTGTGCTGACAGCTCAGAGCCTAGAGCCTGCTTCAGATTCTGTCTCCCTCTCTCTCTCTGCCCCTTCGCTACTCTTGCTCTGTGTATCTCTCTCTCTTTCTCTCAAAAATAAATAATCATTAAAAAAAATTTTTACGTAAAAATAACAATACTTCTTATGGCTAAAGATTTCTCCCAGGGTTCCTTAAAAGTTAGTTTCCCTAGTGCATTTAAGGGATTGTTTACATATAATTAATTGACATTGATGTAATTGAAAATGTAGAGCACAATTTTATTTTCTCACCTGAATTTACTGTTAGCTGTAGTTCAATAAGAAAAAAAAGATATAGATAAGGTAATTTAAAAAAATGTGTAACTCAGGGGTGCCTCTGTGGCTCATTTGGTTAAACATTGGACTGCTGATATTGGCTCAGGTCATTATCTCGAAGTTGTGGGATTGAACCCCATGTCTAGCTTGGAGCTCAGTGTGGAGCCTGCTTGGGGTTTCTCTCTCTCTCTCTCTGCCCCTTCCCCACTCATTCTCTCTCTCTCTCTCTCTCTCTCTCTCTCTCTCTCTCTCAAAATAAATAAATAAATTTAAAGTATGTAAGTCAAGAGGTCAATTGGAAAAAAGATAAGTTTGCACTTAACTCTTAAGAAGTTATATAAAAAGAGATAAATCTTTATCATGTAGAGGGCTTATAAGGATACTCTAGGCATGTTTCTAAGATTTTAGCCTGTTGAACCTTGAAAACATTTTACCACTTAATTCAACAGTCTAGTTATGAAGTTCCATCTTAATCATTGCAAATTCCCATTGAAGAGTTGACTGAGCCACAGGAACACCTCAAAGATTAGAGATAAACACAAATAGACTCTTCTAGGTTTAGTAGCACTTGCCTGAATTTTTCCTCTAAAAATAGTGTACAACTCTACCTCTTGGGAAGCCCCCAGTTTCTGCCTCCAGGCTGGCGCAACCACACAATGGCTTTTATCTTCCCTATTTTTCAGACTCTTAATGGTCTCTCAATAGTTTTCAGGATAAAGTTATTGCTACTATGAGGCCTTATCCAGCCCTGTCTGTCTTCACTGCTGGTCTCAAGCAATCACTTCCCTTATGATTTGAAACAGCCACAGTTTTCCCCAAAGTGAGTCATGTTAAGCTATGTCATGCCTGGAAGGTCTTTCTTCTGATTCTCTATCTAGTTTTGGCCTACTAATCCATCAGAATTATAGCTATGGGTCTGCTCATTTATGCCCCAGTCTGGTAAAGATGTATCCAAAGCAGGCTGTGTACACATACATTACTGTTTTAACATAGTGATTTTATAATCCTTGATTTATTTGTGGGTTTACTCTGATGGTTACACAACTTTGGATCCCAGAAGTCTAGCACAGTACCTAGTACTAGTAAGTGCTGAATAAATGTATGTTGAATTTCAACAGTTCAGTGGGATTTTTTTAAAGAGTTGATTTGAACAGCATATCATTATTTTAAAAAAAAATCTGGATTTTCAACAAAATAGTAACTGACGTATAAATAACCTAAAGGTGATGAGATGAGGAGTTAAAGAGGCTAATTTTGTTAATTCTTTGGACCAGACATTGTGCTAAGTACTTTTACATCTCATTTAAATATCACCATCAGACACCTCACATCTATTACTTTTCATATTTCATACTTAATATGAACTTAGTATTTATGGAGTGATTCATATGGGCTAGCAACTATGTAGGGTGATTCACATCACATTAATTTTCATAGTATTTCAAGGGAGGCATTATAACTCCATTTACAAACAAGAAAATTAGCACTCAGACCTGATAAGGTCAGGCAGTTGGTAAACAATGAAGCTGGGGTTTTCACCCACACTGATCTGGTCCTCTAGGCAGTGTTTGCTTCATTGAAACATCACATCGCCCAAACTGTTTTCTAGAGGTCCATGAAGATATTAATAGGTATTTCACTCCCCCAAAGGTTTAATGGTTAGATAAGTTTAAATTACTTTTTCCCTTTTAAAATATATCCTCTTTGTAGAAATTCACAATGACATCAGTTGTACATCACAGCTCTGAAACAATCAGGAAATCTGCTAAACTAACCAAGTGTTTTCCAGCTTTAAGAAACCGTCTCCTTCTTATTTCTTCACGAGCCACTAAAGTTCTACCCCATGACTGCCTTCAATTAAAGTTACATTAAAATGTGATAAAAAGGGGTTCTTTTTTTGACCCAATTCTCTCTTGAATTTCATTTTTGATGGAAGAATAAAAATTCTAAGTTCCTTTTCCTTTCATGTCCTTCATATTGTCAACTAATCCTAGAAAAAATGTAATCAGGAAAAACTGTAGTCTGATTATTGAGAAATGGTTATGCTCAAAATTAAGAGTACTTTGCTTTTCTGATTTTACTCATCAACACTAGAAGTGTTTGTTGAATGAACTGTCAGAAGCTTGTGTTAGGCAAAAACAATTATGCCAGCCATAATTTCCGCCTTCTAAAAGGGCTGGCATTCAGAGCAATTATAAAGTTAATTAATCCTCAAACAAGTAATGCCTATGTTTAAAATGTATGCTCATATTCTTGTTTTGATGCATATATAAATCTGGGACTATGAGGTGACACAAGGGAAATCAGTGTAAAATCATACAAATCATTGTTTGGCTTTAGTTTATGTCACCCACTGTCTCTCACCTACCCATAATTCCATGTTCCTTACTGTCCTAACTCTCAAAATGAAGACACAGTTCTTAGACAATAGAAATATATAAAAAAAAGTATTTACATGTCTCTCAGAGATCTGAAAAACAAGATTTGAAAAGATACTCAACTATTCACTAAGCACATAAAATATATATTCAAGGGTGGTTAAAAAAATCTTTACAATTTATAGTAACAGCTCATTACCTTATATTCCGTTTTTGTAAGCGTCTAATAATAGAAAAACTTTTCAAAAATAGTCTTATATGAATTGAAGAAAAACTTCAAATCAAGGAAAATAAATATTATTCATAAATTTTATCCTGGCCTGAGGAAACAATTTATTCTTACAGAAAGCTCCACTCAATTTATTATTTACTCTTATAATTTAAAAAAAGATAATATAAAGAACTTTTAATATATGGATATATTCAAGTATTTTTCCTAAAATCATATAATTTTACAAAGCATAACATTTTCCCCTAGTCTTTTTACATATTTTTAATTTCTCATTCTTCACTAATTTAAAATATGAAACCATGTCCCAGCCTTATCCCTGAACCATCAGGTAAAGTTTGTTTTTCAAGGTATTAACAAGACCTACCATATCCATGAATGTCGCCGGGGAAGAAGCAAATCACTAACATGCAACATCCTGGAGAGCTGGTGCACTATCAATATCCCACCACTCGGGAACTTAGTTTATTTTCATTAATTTCCCTGTGTTCTTGCTGCCACATAGTTATTGCTTAGCTCTTTGTCCTTTTATTTTTCTTTCCAAAGGCATGCCACTTCCCATTGCAGAGTAGATATCATTTTCAGTACGAATACAAATGACTTAGCAAACAACATGTAAGCATCCAACTGGAACATCATCAGTAGTTTCCTTTAGCTATCAAATGAGAAAATCGATTTGCAGTCCAATCTGAATGATAACTCCCATGAGGTGTGTAGCATTTCTTCCAATTTACCTCAGAAAAGGAAAGATTTGAGTTTCCAAAATTATTGAAAAATCTCCCTTTAAACAGTATCCTCTGTTTTCTCTCTCATTTTGCATTTTCTTCTCCATGCCTGGTGATATGACAACATGTTTTCAGGTTTTCTTGTAACTGAAATACTGATAAGATTAATCAAATAAAATTCTCTCTCTTTCTACCTTTTGCATTGCATTTGGAGCTCTCAAGCCTCCGGTCTGACTTGTTCTGCATTGTTTAGTCCATTCAGAGCATGATGAAAGAACACCTAACACTCAGGGTCAGATTTCCTGAATGACATATGTTAGACCACAACAAAGGAGAAAACCCTGGAGAGATTATAAGTCCTTTTCATCGCATGAGATTACAGAGTACAGAAAATGTCTATGTTACACAAAGAAATAACAGTGTGACTGGAATAATGAATTCAACTTTGCCCAGGTTTGGGACCAACACCCTTGTCTGCTCTAAGCTTGCTGGTTGTGTATTAAACTTCTACCTCTGGCCCAGGAAGACTGGCCTCTAAGCAGATACAATAGCCCCTGAAGACCACTGGGATCATCATTAACACAGCACAGCAGTAACAGGTTCAAAGATCCTCAGATCCCTGAAGAACTAAAGGCATCTCCCAGCGTGACAAATTATACTCCAAAGACATTCAACAGCGAGGACAAGGGTCTCAGCGTTCTGAATCTCTGAGTAGAATGTGATCATTGCTACAGCTCTCACTGACAAACACTGGTTTGCATCAAATGAGAAGACATGTCTGAATGGCTTCCCTTTATCTCTTGTTTGAGAACTTAGTCTTATTTATCACCCTTTTATAATGATGTATTTTAATTGAATCTGTGCTCCTAGAAGGGATACCTGGTTTCTTTATTTCAGATTTGCCTTCACATTTCAACCTCCAAAACCTCACCATGTTTCAGAGAAGCTGACCTTAGGACAGGACTCATTTTATGCAATGGTAGCAACAGGTATAAACAAATATACAGGTACATAGACAATCAAAACTTAGATATGAAAACCAGTTTTTTAATTGGAATTCCTCTTGTGTCTTTGTCCTTCTACAGTCTATTTTCAAAACAGCAGCCAGAGTAATTCTTTAAAAACCTAACTCAAGCTACATCATTCATTGGGTGAACATCTAACTGGTCCCCATTTCATTCATAGTAAGAGCCAAAGTCCTTACAATACCCTATGAGGCCTTAGATATAATCTCCATCATCTCCCTGACCCCACTGCTCATTAGGCACCCCCTTCCTCACTATTTAAGTTGTACTGGCCCTTTGCTCTTTCTAGAACATTCCAGGCATGCTTTGGCCTCTGGAATTTCTCAGTGGTATTCTCTTTGCTTAAAATGCTCTTTCCTAGCTTGCTCCATGGCTTGCTCCCACATGTAAGTCACTACTCAAATGCCACCTTGTTATTGAGGCCTGCCCGGTTCACCCAGACCCTACCCTAGCACTCACTTTTCCTTGCTTTATTATTTTTCTGTACAGCATTTATCTCCTTTTAGCATATATAATTTATTTATTGTGTGTATGAACTATATCCTCCCACTAGCATGTGACTCCAGGAGAAAAAAGATTCCTGTATTTTTCCCACTGCTTTATTATGGCTGTCTACTCTAATGCCAAGCATGAAGTAGGTGTTCAATAAATCTTTATTGAAAAATTAATTAATTAATAAAAACACATGCCAGTCCATATGCTTATAGCTAACAAGAAAGAAGATAGTTGGCCTGGTTTATAATTTGATAAGAGTACTTTTCATAAGAATAATATTTTGTGCCAGGGGGAATGTTTAAGTAAGTCTCCCATAGGAAAAGGCTTTATTTCCTCTTGTGGTTTATAGAGCAATATAATTACTGAGAAGGACTAAACTTCTCAGAGAAGAGAGAGGCATTAGTGAATGTGGTTCATTTAATCCAAGCAGGCAACATGATGACTTTTGGGAATGCTAATAAAGAATCTAAAAGATTATGAAGGAAATATAAAATGAGCAAAGACTATCTGGGAAGACTCGATAAGGAGAATTTCTAAAGATGGCATGTGAGTAACTCACCCACTATGCTTTTAGTCTTGGAAACTGAAAAGGAGGCAGGCACCTTATGTTATTTTTCAATTCCATAGGATTATCAAAAAGTTTAAGTTTATTTTTTGTTATATAACTGCTTTATTGAGATCTAATTCATATGTCGTAAAATTCAGCTTTACAAAGTATCTAATTCAATAGTTTTCACTATACTCCCACTTGTACAAACTTCACCACTACTTAATTTTTTTTAACATTTTTATCACCCCCAAAAGAAACTCCATCTTCATTTACCCCTCCACTAGCCCATGAAAACCACGAATATACCTTTGTTTCTGTGCATTTGTCTATTCTGAACATTTCATAGAAATGGAATCATATAATATGTGCCTTCTTTCATCTGACATTAAGTGTTCAAGGTTCATTCATGTTGCAGCATGTATCAGTACTCCATTCCTTTCTATTGCCAAATTATATTCCATTTCATGGATCTGTCACATTTTGTTTATGTTGATTGTCATTTGATTTGTTTCCACTTTTTGGCTATTAATATATGAATAATGTTCCTATACAAGTTTTTGTGTGGATGTATGTTTTCAATACACCTAGGAGTGAACTTTCTGGGTTATATGGTAACCCCATGTGTTACCTTTCGAGCATTTGTCAAACTGTTTCCAAAGGGGTTGCACTATTTTACAAAATTATCAACAATGAATGAGCAGGTTCCAATTTGTCTATATCCTATCCAACATTTGTTATTGTCTGCCTTTTACATTATAGTCATCTTAGTGGGTATGAAGTGGTATCTCATTGTGGTTTTGATTTGCATTTCCCAAATGACTAATGATGGGGAGCATATTTTCATTTGGTTATTGGCCATCTGTATGTTTTCTTTGGAGAAACGTCCAGTCAAAATCTTTCCCCATTTTTAATTGGATTCTTTGGCTTTTTATTGTTGTAAGAGTTCTTTACATATACTGAATATAAAGTCCTTTTTCAGATATACGCTTTGCAAATACTTTCTCCCATTCCAATAGCTGCCTTGTCACTTTTTACTGGTGTCTATGGAAGAACAAAATTTTTTGCTCTCAATGAAACCCCAAAATATAGTTAATAAAATATAGTGGTAGTGAAGGGATTCAAATGTAAGTTAAAGAAACTAAGGCTGAGACACAGCTTGCTCAACATCACTAATCTAAAAAATCCCAGAATCAGAGCCCAAACCTATGTCCTTGGACTCTATATTTCATGTGTAGTGTGCCTTACTGCCTATAACAGATACTGTGGGTCTTTTCATGAGAACTGAACTACTGCTAAGAGAAATTCCTCCAGATGGGAAAAAAAGATTATACATACAACATACATTACCTGTAAGATAATGTCTGCAAAATGGTTCTTGTTTGGATTTCTATTAAGGTATGCATGGCTGATGGAGTGAATCCTGGCTTTCAGCTGAGAAGGCTGGGCAACATCAGGAAATAAACGGAAGGAAAACGATGCCAGGGACTTACATACTTATGGACAAATACATTTCAGGATTTGTGCCTAAAGCTCATGAAGAGGAAAAACAATAGGGAATAAATGATACCTGAGAGCACAAAGATGCATAAGCTGTCTATCAACAGCTAACAGCATGAAAGACACCAAACAACTTCCCGTGAGCAGTCTGTTTCATTTAGTAATAAGTCACGCACCAGTGCCGAGTAGAAACCTTCCACGGGCTGGTGCTGAAAATCTGGTGTGATGGGCAGCTAGACAGCCTTAAGTACTTAAACAATGCAGCCCTTATTTTATTTCACTACATTTTAACCTCGCTAGTCTTAAATGACATTTTAAAAATTATTTTGCTCAAACACTAATTCAAAAAGATATATGTACCTCTATGTTAATTTCAGCATTATTTACAATTGCCAAATTATGAAAACAGCCCAAGTGTCTGTTCATCTATTCATCGACAGAGGAATAGATAAAGAAGATGAGGTATATATATGTACACACACACACACACACACACACACACACACATACACACATACACACACACACTGCACCGGAATATTATTCAGCTATAAAAAATGAAGTCTTGTCATTTACAACAACATGGATGGAGCTAGAGAGTCAGTCAGAGAAAGACAAATACTACATGATTTCATTCATATGTGGAATTTAAGAAGCAAAACAAATGATCAAAGGAAAAATAAAAGGAAGAGACAAACCAAGAAACATACTCTTAATTATGGAGAACAAATTGATGGTTACCAGAGGGGAAGTGGGTGGGGAGATGGGTGAAACAGGTGAAGGGGATTAAGGAGTGGCACTTATCAGGATGAGCACTGAGTTAATGTATAGAATTGTTGAAGCAATATATTGTATATGTGAAACCAATATAACACTATATGTTAACTATATTGGAATTAAAATTTTAAAAAACAATACAAAAAATAAAGTAAAAATTATTTTGCTCAAGAAAATTTTTACATGCTAAAATGTGAACTAAGTGGCTAAAGTACTTTATAATACATGTACCTCTGAATAAAATCTTATGGGCTTAAGAATTTGAAGTTATTTTCAAATCATCTCCCTACATAAATATTTCTTATATATAAAAAAATCAGAATCTGTACTTTCTGGCTTAGAAATAATAAAAGCAGTAATAATGATTAACAGTAGTAAAAAGCAATAATTACTATTACTTATTACTGTTATTATTGACAATAATGATAATAATAGTAGTAGTATTATTAAAATAACCATGATAAGAGATTAATAATAGTACTAATAATGACCTTTATAGTACTTTGGAGTTTCCAAAGTGCTTTCACATATATCATTGCATTTAATCCCCATCACAATCTTCTGGGAAAAGTATCCCTATACCCATTTTATAAATAAAGGAACTGAAGTCCAGATATAGTCTCAACAATTGATTATATATCAGATACCATGCCAGATATTGCTACCCATGCATTATTATCCAACCTTCCCAACACTATTTGAGGAAGGTATTGTTAATTCCATGCTGCAGATGAGTTTCTAGGAGAATTGCCCAATCCTATAGCTAGTAGGAAGCAGTGAAGGAATTTGAGCATAGTTCTTTGCAGTCTAAGATAATGCTTTTCTAGTAAGAAACCATAGTTCCTCAGATAAAGTTTATAAATAAAACAGTGTTTGACAAAAAGTCTTCATGGTGGTTACACAAGTGGGAAGTTGTATTTTGCTTCTGAGCCTCAGAAAGAAAAACAATAATGACAATAGAAATAGTTCTATCGAATACTATTGAATACTATTGAATAGTTCTATTGAATACATTCATTGAATACTCACTGTATCTCAAATATTGAGTTAAGTAAGCACTTTTTTTTAATGTTTATTTATTTTTGACAGAGAGAGAGAGACAGAGAGACAGAGAGACAGAGAGACAGAGCATGAGCAGGGGAGGGGCAGAGAGAGAGGGAGACACAGAATCCGAAGCAGTCTCCAGGCTCACAGAGCCTGATGCAGGGCTCGAACTCACAGATTGTGAGATCATGACCTGAGCCAAAGTCAGACGCTCAACCGACTGAGCCACCCAGGTGCCCTGAACTAAGTAAGCACTTTGAATGTATTGTCATTTAATCCTATGACAACCCTATATTATTATCTCAATTCAGGATATTGAAAACTAAAACTAAGAGAAGTTCAGTAAACTACCCATGACCATAATATGGCTAATTAAGTTCAAGTCACACTGAATTGGGTCTTCTGTTTTTTGTAGACAGAAACACAATAGACAATCCATTAATCTGTTATCCTAATGAATGATAATCTTTAATTCATTCTTTCAGTTTATCTAAGGTCTGATACCACTTCATCCACACACTTAACCAGAAACCAGCATAGATTGGGCAACAAGCCGAGTCTGCAATCATGGGACAGAGAGAAGCTAGCTGGTTTACCCAAGATCTGATGCATACTTTAACAAAGTTTACCAGCTCTTTTAGATACTTGTCCCAGATATTAACAGAGTATAAAACAGCCTCTATCCCTTTCCTGGAAACCATAGACCACTAGATTCTATGGGGGATTAAAGGGTCATGAGAATGGCAGAGCAAAATAGGCAAGCCCGTGAACCTTACTGCCAAAGAACCTTGCAAAACCACAGCTTGTCCTGTGTATTAGTTTTCAATTAGGCATTAAGTAAGGAGGCAGAAAATCCCTGGAGCCTCAAGGCACCTCAGAACTGACCCACTTTGTACTATAAAAGTTTGGAACTTCTAAAGACCCCCATACATAAATACTGAATAGAGTACTTTTTTTTTTTTCAATAGTCAAAAGCTTTTGGCCATTTCTGCACCACAGGCACCCCAAGCCAGCTGGGTGAGCACTCTGCCTAACCCCTACCCTATGCTGCAGCAGCAGCCCTGCCACAACTGGCAGCCACACACAGCCCACACAAGGGACACCCCTTACATGCCTGGATCTGGTAACCAGTGGGAATTAAACTTCTGGGCCCCATAGGTCATCTCCTACACAAGTCCGCTCCTTCAAGACTGAAAGAGGTAGTAGTTTCATCTTCATAAAAACACAGAGAATCAAGAAGAATGAGGAGAAGAGGAATATGTTCTAAACAAAAGAACAAGATAAAACCTCAGGGGGAAATAAAAAACTTAATGAAATAGTCTACCTGATAGAGTTCAAAGTAATGGTCATAGAGATGCTTACCAAACTTGGGAGAAGTATGGATAAATACAGAGAAAACTTCAACAAAGAGACAAGAAAGTATCAAACAGAAGTCACAGAGCTAAAGAATACAATAAGTAAACAAACAAACAAACAAGATACACTAGAGGGCTTCAACAGTAGAATGGATGAAGTAGGAGAATGGATCAGTGAGCTGGAAGACAGGAGAATGGATCAGTGAGCTGGAAGACAAAGCATTGGAGCTCACCTACAGAAAGAAGCAAAACAAAACGAGAATTTTAAAAAATAAATACACCTCAAGGGATATATAGGACAGCATCAAATAGAATAACATCTGCATTATAGGATTTCCAGAAAGAGAAGAGAGAGAGAAATTTATTTGAAGAAATAATGGTTGATAAATGTAGCATGATCTGGTAAAGAAAATGGACATCCAGGTCCAGTAAGGCCAGAAAGTTCTAAAATAGATGAATTCAAAGAGATCCATACCAATAAACATTATAATTAAAACAACAAAAGTTAAAGATAAAGAGAGAATCTTAAAAGCAGCAAGAGAAAAGCAATGTGTTGTGTACAGAGAAAATGCCATAAGACCATCAAATTTCAAAGAAATTTGGGGCACCTGGCTTAGTCAGTTAAGCATCCAACTCTTAATTTCCACTCAGGCCATGATCTCCCAGTTCATGAGATTGAGCCCTGCATCCAGCTCTGCACTGATGGCACAGAGCCTGCTTGGGTTTCTCTCTCTTCCTCTCCCTCTGCCCCTCCCCCACTCCCTCTCTGTCTCTCTCATAATAAATAAACCCAAAAAAAGCAGAAACTTTGTAGGCCAGAAGAAAGTGGCATAACATATTCAAAGTCACTCTGAAAGGCAAAAATTTCCAATGAATAATGTTGTGCCCAGCCATGTCATCATTCAGAATGGAAGGAGAGAAAAAGAGTTTCCCAGATAAGTAAAAGCTAAAAGAGTTCATCAGTACTAAACCAGCATTATAGCAAATATTAGAGGGAATTCTTTAAGCTGAAAAGAAATGACAAAAATTAAAAACAAACAAAAAAACGTATGACAGTTAAGATCTTACTAGAAAAGATAATATACAGTAAAGGTGGTGGGTTAATCACTTACAAAGCTAACAAAGACTAAAAGACAAAAGCAGTGAAGTTAACTACTTAACTAAAAGTATAATAATTATTTAATGGATACACAAAATTTTTAAAAAATGTAGAATGTGGCATCAAAACATAAAACATAGGAAGGAGATAAAAATTTAGAGTTTGGGAATGGGTTCAAACTAAAGCTGTTACCAACTTATATACATAGGAAAATATATGTGAACATCACAGTAATCACAAAGCAGAAGCTTATAGCAAACACACAGAAGAAAATGAGAAAAAAATCTAAACATAACATTAAAGAAATTATTAAACCAAAAAGAAAGTGAGAAAAAGATGAAAGAAACAGAGAATAACCACAAAACAGCCAGAAAACAGTAAAAAAAGATGGCAATACATACATACCTATCAATAATTACTTTAAATGTAAATGGACTAAATTCCACAATCAACAGACAGAATGGCTAAAAGGATTTAAAAAACAACAACAGTGACAACAACAACAATAACAAGACTCATCTGTATGCTGCCTACAAGAGAGTCACTTCAGAAATAAGGACACACAGACTGAAAGTGAAGAGGCAGAAAAAAATATTCCATGCAAATGGAAACAAAAAGAAAGCTGGTTAGCTATACTCATATCAAACAAAATAGACCTTAAAACAAAAACTGTAATAAAAGACAAAGAAAGGCATTATATATTGATAAAAGAGTCAAGCCAGCAAAAAGACATAACATTTGTAAATATCTATGTACCCAATACAGAAACACCTAAATATACAAAGCAAATATTAACGTACCTAAAGGGAGAAATTGACAGCAATACAACAATAGTAGGGGACTGTATTATCTCACTTACTTCAATGGATAGATCATCCAGACAGAAAATCAATAAGGAAATCTTGGCTTTAAATGGCACATTATACCAGATGGACTTCACAGATATATACAGCACCGTCCATCCAAAAGCAGAAGAATATACATTTTTCTCAGGTACACATAGAACATTCTCCAGGATAAATTACACAGTTGGCCATAAAACAAGTCTCAATAAATTCAAGAAGAATGGAATGATATTAAGTATCTTTTCCAACCACAATGGTATGAAACTAGAAATCAATAACAAGAAAACTGGAAAAAACTAAAAATGTGAAATTAAACAACATGCTACTGAACCAATGGTGATCAATTAAATGAGAAATCACAAAAAAATCAAATGATAAATTAAAAAGTACCTAGAGACAAATAGAAACAAAAATATGACATACCAAAATCTATGGTATTACAGCAAAAGCAGTTTTAAGAGTGAAGTTTATAGCAATACAGGCCTACCCCAAGAAATAAGAAAAATCCCAAATAAACAATCTAACTTTATACCTAGAGGAACTAGAAAAAGAAAGCTAATGTTAGTAGAAGGAAGAGAATAATAAAGATCAGAGCATAAATACATTAAATACAGACTAAAAAGACAATAGAAAAGATCAATGAAACTAAAAGCTGGTTCCTTGAAGATAAAAATTAGAAATGCTTAGCAAGAAAAAAAGAGAGGGCTCAAGTAAATAAAATCAGGAACAAAAGAGAAGTTACAACTGAATACAAAATACAGAAATACAAAGGATTAGAAGAGACTGCTATGAACAATATACACCAAAAAATCAGACAACCTAAAGTAAATGGGTAAATTCCAAAAAACATACAATCTTTCAAGACAGAATTGTGAAGAAATAGAAAATTTGAATAAATCAATTACTAGTAAAGAGATTGACTCAGTAATCAAATACCACCCAACACACAAAATTCCAGGACCAGACAGATTCACTGGTAAATTCTATCAAAATTCAAAGATTTAATATCTATCCTTTTCAAATTCTACCAAAAATTTGAAGAGGGAATGCTTTCAAACCCCTTTTACAAGGCCAGTATCATACTGATATCAAAACCAGATAAGGATACCATACACACAGAGAAAATTAAAACTAGAGTCATTTGATGAATACCTGCTTGACACTGGTAAGTACCCACACTGGAAGTGATGAGTGTCAAGGGATTTATATAGCTTCTTATTTAATACTCATACGAAGCTTGTAATTTTGAAACCCTTAACTCTATTGTAAAGATAATGGAACCAAAGATCCAAGAGATTAAGTTACCTGCTCAAGGTCACAAAACTAGTGGGTGAACTTGGATTCTAGCCCAGATATGTTTGGCTCTGAAGCCCTTGCTCTTTGCACTATCCAAAGCCTGAGTAGAATATCAGTCCCACCACTTATTAGTATTTTCATCTTTAAATGCAAACTATAATAGAGCTGATATAATCATGAAAGATAAATAGGTAAAATATAAACAACAAAACTACTGATTTCATGTGTTGGTTTGGTAGATAACTTACATAGGTCATTTGCATAAAAACACCGGGCAAACAATAAAACACGATTTAATTTTTTTTTTAAATAATTGAAGCTTCTGGGGAAAGGAGATTCTAAAAATACGAATTGAAAAAAAATAAAAAGATGAATTGATTATCTTGTTCAAATAATTGAGTGTTAAAACAGAAATGCATTCAAAGTAAGATTATCTTGGTACTTTACACTTGGGCAAGTACCAAAAGGCTTCCATAAGGGACAATTTCCCAGCACTCAGTCTAAGAACACATTCCAAAGGAAACAAAGGCCAGTCTGTGTGTATGTGTGTGCATGTTTCTGTTCAGGTTTGCATGCCTGTGCCTGTTTGTACATGTCAGTGTTGAAATGAGCTTCATTGTACTGAGTTTATCTCTCATTGTGATCATCTGTAGAGCTCCAGATGTTCTGTAGGAGTTGTTGAGCACCTAATTTGAATGCCAAAGGAAAGGTGCTTATAGCATATTTCCAAAATAATGTGTTTCCAAAATTTGGAAGTGTACACTATAATTTTCAAGGAGAAAAATAAGATTTTTTTTCATCTCTCAGGAGATTGCTTGTTTCTGGGTATTTTTTAATTCCTTCCTGACAATGCACACATGTCCTTCAGGATAGAACCCTGATTTGTAAATAATAACATATTGATGTTCTGACAGAGCCACTCTGGAGTTATTTTCGTGGGGCTGGAAGCCAACTTGGCTCTTGATCATGAAATCTGATGGAGGTGCCTCCTCTTGATGGCTCTTTGTTTTTGTATTTAAATAAATCTTAGAGGCACAGACATATAATTAGATCTTCAGAGGCACTAAGAATCAATTTGACCTCAGAAAAATTTCAATGAAAAAAAATATATCTTGGAGGTCATTGAGTCCAACTTGGTCATTTTACAAAGAAACTTAAGCAGATGCTTGTGTAGAGTCACTTGAGTAGCTAGAATTTTTTTTTTCTATAACTACATTAGATACTTGTCTCCATTAAAACACAAACAAATACAACAAGAATAACAACAAAAAGCCTGAGCAGGCTGTGTCACATGTTTAACTACTTGCTGAGTACTAAGTCCTTTAGAGGGGTGTAAGGAAGTGATAGACAGAGCAGGGGGTGGTAGAAACCCACAGACCTGAATTCAAGTTTCATTTAGCCACCTAACAGGTAACAAGTAATTTAATTTCTCCATACTTTGCAGTTTATATCTATAAAATAGAGATAATAAATATACTGTGCTATTTAAGGTTCCTGTAATTGCAAGGCCCAAATATCCAATTAAAATAGACATAAGTAAAAAAGAGTAAAATACTGGCTCATACAATGAAACCTTTGAAATGACTGAAAAAGTAGAGATAGTGCCAACTTCAAGGAAGCCTAAACAGACTCAAATGCCTCTGTTTCTGGTGTCACTCTATTCTTCTTTGTATGTCAAGTAACTTCTCTAAGTTCAGCTCCTCCTAGTGGAATATGGTCTTAGGCCACAACATATAGGCTTATGATTAGAAGGAAGAACACTTTCCTCTTTAGCATTCACTGTAAAAATCCTGGGTACTGTAAAAATCCTGTGTAAGAACTTTAATGGAGTCTTTTTTGGCCACATCGTAACACCTCTGGCCAGCAGGTGGGGAACTATATGCAAGGATCTTATTAAAATATCTAGTGTTTGATGAGAAGAGGTATTTTCCAGAAGAAGGAGGCCACTCTAGATGGACAAAACTACAAATGTCTACTAAAAATGCCTACCTCAGGAATGTAAAAATCACATAACAAAACAGACTTAAAATGTTGTGTGCATAGCGAGTGCACAACAAATGGCAGCTGCCCTATCTTATTGTAAATCTTCTTGAACTAATTTTAAAAGTCTGCCTGGCAAGTGTGGGTGAAACAATGAACCCCTGGGTGACAAAGACAGGGAAAGTGGATGTTTTTAAAGTAATCTCTCCAGGAGAAAAGAGAACATAATCCCAGTGTGCCAGGGCCTGAGACAACCAGGAAGGACCTTCAAGACGATTCAAATCTGTTTCCAAGATTATTTTTTATGTTTATTTATTTATTTTTGAGAAAGAGAGAGAGGGAGAAAACAGGGGAGGGCATAGAGAGAGAGAGACAGGGAATTGAAGCAGGCTCCAGGCTCCTACCTGTCAGTGCAGAGCCCGACGCGGGGCTCTAACTCACAAACTGTGAGATCATGACCTGAGCTGAAGTTGAACACCTAACGGATTGAGCCACCCAGGTGCCCCTGAGTCCAAGATTCTATTATCCATGACACTTTATATGGGGAGTAATTGTTTTTCCTCTGCTGCTCTTTTAGTTTCACTGGGTTGAAATGTAAAAATCTATTAGTTCTGATTTTTTAGAGTGGTGTTCCTTTGCCAATCTTGGCTCTGTGCCTAAATCTACACAATGGAGTATCAGTGTGAGATGAGTCTGAGTCAATGGAATGGTGTTCATGTCTGTAGCACAAGCCCATACCCCACCAACCCAAACTGCAATTACCCAACGGCTCTAATATGCTGTATCTCCATTTATCTAGAAGAATCTGAAATCAAGATTCTCAAAATGTTTCTTCAGCATATTATGGAGATATCAAAAATATGGAAAGATGATCACTTTTACTTTGCCTTTGGATCATGGAAAAGACCATTCACCCTCTGGTCAAAAGACATATTACATCTCATTCTTTCATTCAACAAATATTTGTTGGGCAATAATAATACAACACTCCTGAACTTATATTCTAGTGAGGAAAAGAGGGACCAAAAAGAAAGAAGCAAATATAATATATGGACAGGTGAAGTGAGTAAAGAAAAAAAAAGTGGGTTAAGGTACAAAAAGATATAGGATGGGTGGGAGAGGTTTTGCCTTTGAGTAGAATCAGAAGGAATTGAGGGAGTGAATCATGGGAAAATGTGGTACAAGAATAACTGAGACAGGACCAGTAAATGCAAATATCCTAAGGTAGAAATAAACTTGGACACATGATCTAGGTCATGTAGACCTTATAGGTTCCAGAAGAGACTTTAAGTTTTAATTAGAATGAGAAAGGAATCCCACTGGACAGTTTTACACTTAAGAGAACTACTTCCGTTGCTCCATGGAAGACAACTACAAAAGGGGAAAGAAAGAAGAGCCCAGATAAAAAGGTATTCCAGAAGTTGAGGCTGGTGATAATGGTGGCTTTGCCTAGATTGGTAAAGGTAAAGGTAGTAATAAGTAGTCATAGTCCAGGTATATCTGGAAGATAGAACTTCCAGATAGAACAGGACTTAATGATGATGAAATGCTGAGCCTGAGGAAAGAGAGGCACTAAGGATGACATCTAGGTTTCTGGTGAGGGCACCTCATTGAGTCTAGCACAATTTCCCAGAAAGGGGAATGCTGGCAATAGAGCAGGATTTCCCAGCGTTCTGCTTTAGGAATGTAAGCCTGAGATGCCTATCTGAAGAGAGTTAAGAAGATTCTTGGATATCCTAGTTTGGAGCTGAAGGGTGAGAATTGGATTGAAGATACAAATGTGGGAGTCATCGATTTGCAGATAATATTGAAAAAAGCAGGGTCTGGTTGGGAATGAATACAGAGAAAGATGAGAGGCAAAAACTGAGCAGTGGGACACTTAGAAGTCTGGAGGAGGAGGAGCCAGAATGGAGTGAAGTAGTTGAAAAACTAGTGGAAAGAACTGTGTCTGAAGCCAAATGAAGAAAAATGTTTCAAGGAGAAGGGACTGAATAGACAAGGTTCCTAATTACATCGATAAAAGCAATTTTCAGTGGAGCTGTGGGGATGAAAACCAGATCTGAGTTAAGTGAGGGAAGGATGTCAGATGAAAAAGTAGAGACAGTGAACATAGTTCTTGGGCTTTGTTGTAAAAGAAAAAAACAAGGTTTGTTTCTGATGGGGAACATGATGGCTAGCGAGAGAATTTTAAGGATGGAGAATTATAGAATGTTTGCACACTGAAGACAATGGTCCAATGGGGATTGATAATTAAAGTTTAAATAGTATAATGAATGTGTGTTTTGTAAATTAGAAAATGCTATACAAGTTTCAGGTGTTTAATAATTTGATCTAAATGAATATTTACAGTCTAACCTTTCATAACCCATATCTCATGAAACATTGCACTATGTCCCTTTTATAAATATTTATGATGACATCATAAACACTCTCCTGACTACTTCTTGTTTGTGTTCAACTCATAAGAGTTGCTTTGTTTGTAACAATAATAGCTATTGAGTTTGAAAAAGGATGAAATTGTTCATGTACCAATGAACTCACCCTTTTAGTTTCCTTTCACTCACTCATTCCTATTGGATCTGAAGCCAGATTAAAACACAAACACCATGTTTTAATCTACTCTAACAAGAACATATCAAATGCTTACTACAAAGAGGGCCATCATAGGTTTTGTGAGATTCACATTTTAGTAGATTAATATCATTTAGGTATTAAATCTTATCAACTTGTCTCTTAAGTTCATCTTCACTTCATCCCATACTTCGCATTTCTACTGATTCTGCCATGTACAAAGACAAGGACACGAAATAGTATAACGTATTTCATGAATGATATTGGCTTTATCAAAGCTTAAAATATAAGAAATTGAGCAGGGGCAGGAAACAAAGCTAAAGTAGGCAATAAATATCCTCATAATAATTTGGAAGATAAATGTTATTAATGATTTTAAGCAGGAAATATCATGGTTTGATTTGTGTCTCAAAAAGATTATTTTTTTGAATTGGATTAAGATTATTTGTAATTGGTGGATTAAGAGTGAGTAAGAAGTCGGGTGCCTGGGTGGCTCAGTGGGTTAAGTGACCTGACTTTGGCTCAGGTCATGATCTCACAGTTCATGGGTTTGAGCCCTGCATTGGGCTCTGTGCAGGGAGCCTGGAGCCTGCCTCAGATTCTGTGTCTCCCTCTCTCTGCCCTCCCTCATTCATGTTTGCACGCTCTCTTTCTCTCTCTCAAAAATAAAAAAAAAAACATTAAAAAGAAAAGAGTGATAAGAAGTAAAGATATCAGGAGCTTTATTTATCCACTTATTCAACATTTTGAGTCCCTACAGGATGCCAGGAATTGTGCCAGATTCTAGGGGTACCATTAGGAGAACACATAACTTTGCCCTAGTGGTGATAACTATATTACATATGCATTATAATATAAGTGTATAAATATAATATGATATGATATAAATGTATATTATAATATAAATAAATAATAAATAACCTAGTGGTAATAACTGACAGACAGATACCTACAATATATGACCAACTCTTGGTTATATTAGGAAAAATTAACCAATCTGTGGATCAACCCTGCTAAAAATTAATTTGAAAAATACATTTGTAGAAAATTTAAATTACTATGAACCAGAGGATATATATTTGGAGCCATATATTTTGAATCTGAACAGTTATGAGGTAGTGGGGGCCTGGGGCAGCCATGATGGGTCATGTGAAATTGTGAGAGAGTAGAAATTACAAGTAAGCAGAAGACATGAGAAAAGAAAAGAGACATGTAGGGCAGGAGAAGCAAGAGGAAAACGGAGCAACTGTACAGAAAGGGACATCATCAGAAAGAGAGAGTTAATGAGAAAGAAGCAGGTAGTAGTGGACTCAAAGGGCATCTTGTTTTCAGCTCCATCTGAGTAACTGATTTCAGCTCCATCTAGATGCATCTTGAAAACTCCAGCACTAGATGAATCTAGAAAACTTGTCTCAGTCTGTATTCATGCAGCCACAGGGACTTGGGAAAACCACTTTTTTTTTTTTTTTTTTTAATGTTTATTCATCTTTGAGAGACAGAGCATGAGCGGGGAAGGGGCAGAGAGAGACGGAGACACGGTATCCGAAGCAGGCTCCAGGCTCCGAGCTGTCACCACAGAGCCTGACGCGGGGCTTGAACTCACGGACCGCGAGATCATGACCTGAGCCGAAGTCGGACGCTCAACTGACTGAGTCACCCAGGCGCCCCGGGAAAACCACTTTTTTGGCTATCTCTACTAGCTTATTCTTTGAGCAAATGCAAAGGAAGAGTGGATGAGCCAGACATGAGAAAATGTTTGTGTTCTCAGTTCATGCAGAAATAAAAGATAGTGTGAAAGCATTTTTGCTTTTATAAATTAAGCATGTGTAGCCACCTCTATATCACAGATGCTTCCAGAAAAACTCCTGCCAGCTAACAGTACTTCAGGTTATGTATTGTAGAACAAAAGAAAAGAGTGTGTTTAATTCACAAGGTATTTTATCCATGATTGAAATCAAAAAGTGGACAAGAACAAAGAGCAGGATCAAGGATGGCTCCAGGGGCGAACTGGTTTCCCAAAGGCCCCTTTTCTTCCACCTTCCCACTCTCTACCCTTCAATTCTCTTTCATCAAGCCTGCCCCCTGGATGTGTGCCAGGCTCATTCTATCAAAGAACCACCTAGTCATTCCAGGAACCCTATAGGGTATCCCACTATTAGTTTGGCATTGTGCTAGATGTTGGGGCCACAGAAATTAAAAAAGAATCTTTATTCCCTTAAAAGCTCAGTCTAGTAGGAACTCAGGCAAATAAAATAGACGAGTAAACAATACAGAACAAAAAATTTTATGCTGTAACAGGAACAGAGTGCAGTGGGGACCCAAAGAAAAAAACTCTAACTCCTCTGTGTGGAGCAAGTCTTATAAGGAGGGCAATTTAGTTGTCTTGAGGAGGAGATGATACAGAAGAAGAGAGGGAAAGGCATTGCATATCTCTTTAGCAATTACTTCTAGGTACATTTGCAGATAAGATAATTCTGGACCCAAATGAATGGATTCCCAATGGTGGCATATCAGACATTATGGCATCTTAGTAACAGAGATAATTTTGGATCAGTTGAACTCTCTGATGCCCCTCAAAACTCACCACATACAGCACTCCTTTACAGGTTTTATGAAGACAGAGCTTTCTAGCCCACTACAAGCTGGCTGTCCAATGCCTGTAAGTAGAATTATTAAGGTGAGGACATGCAGAGGGGAAAGTTCTGCTTCTATGGCAGAAATTAATTTAGTTTAACAAATACTTATGGGAATCAAACGTTTACTTATTTGCCTTCCTCACTAGACTATGAACTCTCAGAGTACAGACACTTGTGTAACTAATCTTTATATGCCTAGGCAGCTAGCATAGGACCTGGCACAGAGTAGGTATAAAGATTGGTGCATGAATGAAAGTTCTACACCCTGTGGAACATAGAAATTAAAACAAAAACAAAACAGAAAATAAAAAAGCATAAAGTTCTTGACTCCCTCAAGCACAGAGAAGGGGAGATGGTCACCATGAATACATTTTAGAATAATGCAAAGCACAGCAAGGTGACTATGCTGCCAGGAAATCTGCTGGGGGTTCAAGAGAGGAAGAGACGATATCTAAATAGGAAGGCAGCCAAGATTTAGGAAGGCAAATGGCATCTGCATAGGGTTCAAGGGAGAAGACAAGGAATCTGACAGCTGGGAAAACGAAGGGGAAAGACTCTAGAGTGGGGATAGGGGAACCAGCAAAAGCACAAAAGGCAAGAACGTGCAGGACACTTCCTGAACATGATTAGCAGACTGTGCGGGGCATGAGTAGGTATGGCAAGTTGAAAAGTGGTAGAGAGGGGCAGGTGCTATGTGACAAAGGACCTTGTGATTATTAGTTTTATGTATCAAATTGATTAGGCTATAGTATTTGATATTTAGTCAAATACCAATCTATGTGTCCCCAGGAAGGCATTCTGTTGACTAAAGTCAACAATAAGTTGACTTTAAGTAAGGATTACCCTCAATAATGTGGGTTGGGCCTCATCCATTCAGTTGAAGGCCTTAAGAAACAGGTTTCCCAGAAAAGATGACACCTGCTTGATTTTCCAGTCTGCTGTTTAAGACTTATGACTGCAACATCAATTCCAGCCTTAGTTTCTAGTCTGTCAGCCTGCCCTACAAATTTTAGACTTGCTAACCCCCAAAGTCATGTGAGCCAATTCCTTAAAATCAATATTGTGTGTCTGTGTCTGTGTGTGTGTGCGTGTGTGTGTCTGTGTGTGTGTGTATTGTTTCTCTGGAGAACCCTGACTGTTGAAAGTCAACATTAAAAAGCACAGATCTTGCTTTGGTGGTGGTGACACATTGCTGTTACAGACAGTGCTGCCACTCTACCTGCTTACCTTTGTCTTGTGACAGAAGGACAGTATAGAAGAACAATATAGAAAATGTGCTCCTCCCTTTGAGGACCCCACAGTGCTACTGACTTTCCCATATGCCAAGGCATTTAAATAAACAGCTCTGGGGATGGCTTCCAGATACAGAAAACAACATGTCATTGAAAAGCTTCTAAAATGGATATCCCCTCCCTAGTATCAAGCAGTGCTGTTATGATCACCAGAATCCCCAAACACAGCTCTGTTACACCAGAAATCTTCAAGTGTAATTATGTTTCAAAACACAACAGAATTGTTTTGTATTTTCAAAAGAAATGTCATCCAAATAGGTTTTTATCTTTTCTATTTTTTACAGTTACTTTGAGGCTTTTATGGTGCCTTTTACTGAAGGGTTCAAAATGTGCTGCTGATATTATAATATTAATTTGTCATTCAGCTGAGTTAACTTCAATGAGCATTTATCAGTGTCACACCAGGTGCTGTGAGAAGCACAGAGAACTATAAAAACATCTCAATGATACAAAATGCTGGGGGGGGGGCGGGGCGGAACTCATTGAGGATAGCTGGGTTTATCTATTAATTCAACAAATATTTACTGAGTGTCTACTACGTGACAGGCACTTTGCTAGACTTGGGATAAAGAGATGAATCAGGGGCGCCTGGGTGGCTCAGTCGGTTAAGCGCCCGACTTCGGCTCAGGTCATGATCTCACGGTCCGTGAGTTCAAGCCCTGCGTCGGGCTCTGTGCTGACAGCTCAGAGCCTGCAGCCTGTTTCAGATTCTGTGTCTCCCTCTCTCTGACCCTCCCCCGCTCATGCTCTGTCTCTCTCTGTCTCAAAAATAAATAAACGTTAAAAAAAAAATAAAAAAAAAAAGAGATGAATTAAATATGGTTTCTGCCATGAAAGCATTTATAGCACACAAGAGAAGCAAATCTTTAAAAAAGTATCCGTATTTGTTAGATGTTTTTCACTGATATTTTATTTAGGGACATATAAAAGTCTTTATTGTGAAGGTGACATTGAATTGAGTTTTTAACAAATAGATGTTTGTCAGTTACACAAAACTGAGGCAGGGAAGGAACAGGGATGAATCAAGACATAGTTAATTCTTGGGAATGGGAGCCTCATGAACAGTTATGAAGTGAGATGGGCTTTGTTTCTGGGAAACTGAACATAGTGGTTAATTGAGATTATGGTATACACTTAACATAGCACTTGGGAGAGAATAACTATTATTATCATTAGTTCATCATACATGAGGCTTATAGTGTGACAGAAGTTATGTCAAGAGATGAATGAAGCTGGAGAGGTTAATCAAGTTCCATACTAGGAAGAGTCATAAACTAAGCTAAGATTATTTATTCACTTATTTTTATTTGAGTATAGTTGACACACAATGTTTCATTAATTTCAGATGTACAACATAGCGATTAGAGAAGTTTGTATATTGTGCTATGTTCACCACAGTGTCGCTTACCATCTATCCCTACACATCACTATTAATACAACATCATTGACTGTATTCCCTATGCTGTGTCTTTTGCTGTGACTTATTGTTTTCTTTAAGTTTTTATTTATTTTGAGAGAGAGGGGGAGACACAGTGAGCAAGTATGGGGAGGAGCAGAGAGAGAGGGAGAGAGAGAATCCCATGTAGGCTCTGTGCTGTCAGCACAAAGCCCAATGTAGGTATCAATCTCACAAACCATGAGATCATGACCCAAGCCAAAACCAAGCATCAGATGCTTAACCAATTGAGCCACCCAGATGCCCCCCCCACCTTATTCGATTCATTTCATATTCTATTCATTCATTCCATAACTGGAATCCTGTATCTCCCTCTCCCCTTCACCCATTTTTCCTATTCCCCAGCCCTCCTCCTCTCTGGTAACCATCAATTTGTACTCTGTATACATAGTTCTGATTCTGCTCTTTGTTTATTCATTTGTTTTTTGTTTCTTAGATTCTATGTATAAGTATATGGTATTTGTCTTTCTTCATCTGACTTATTTTACTTAGCATAATACCCTCTAGGTCCACCCATGTTGTCTCAAATGGCACAATATGACCCTTTTTATGGCTGTGTAACATTCCATTGTGTGCATGTTTGTGTATATATAACATCTTCCTTATCCATCCATCTACTGAAGGATACTTAGGTTGCTCCCATCTGGGCTATTGTAAATAATGCTGCAATAAGCATAGGGATGCATACATCTTTTTAAATTAATGTTACTGTTTTCTTTGGGTAAATACCCAATAGTGGAATTATTGGATCATACAGTACTTCTATTTTTTATTTTTTGAGGAAACGTAATACTGTTTTCTACAGTGGCTGTTCCAATTACATTCTCACCAACAGTGGGATTTTCTCTCTCTCTCTCTCTCTCTTGCTCTCTGCCCCTCCCCTATGCTTGCTCAGTCTCTGTCCCCGTCTCTTTCTCAAAATAAATAAAAACTTAAAAAAAGGAATAAGTCACCGGAATAAAAGACAGCATAGGGAATATAGTCAATGATGTTATAATAGTGATGTGTGGGGACAGATAGTAGCTACACTTGTGGTGAACATAGCATAATGTATAAACTTCTCTAATCACTATGTTGATACTAATGCAACATTGTGTGCCAACTATACTAAACTAATGTAACATTGTGTGTCAACTATACTCAAATAAAAATAAGTAAATAAATAATGTTAGCTAAGTTCATGACTCTTCCTAGTGTGCAACTCCACATCCTCATCAACACTTGTTATTTCTTATTATTTTGACTTTAGCCATTCTAACAGGTGTAAGGTAATATCTTATTGTAGTTTTGATTTGCATTTCCCCAATGAGCGATGTTGAGCATGTTTTCAGGCGTCTGTTGGACATCTATATATCTTCTTTGGAAAAAATGTCTATTTAGGTTCTCTGCCCATTTTTAAATTAGAGTATTTGTGGCTTTTTGGTGTTGAGTTGTAGAAGTTCTTTATATATTTTGGATATTAACCCTTTACCAGATACATCATTTGTGAATATCTTTTCCAATTCAGTATGTTGCCTTTTTGTTTTATAAATGTTTTCCTTTGCTTTGCAAAAGGTTTTTATTTTGATGTACTTCCAAAAGTTTATTTTTGCTTTAGTTTTCCTTGCCTTAGAAGACATATATAGAAAAATGTTGCTATGGTTGATGTCAAATAAATTACTGCCTGTGTGTTCTCTTCTAGGATTTTTATGGTTTCAGGTCTCACATTTAGGTCTTTAATCCATTTTGACCTTATTTTTATGTATGATGTTAAAAAGTGGTCCAGTTTCATTCTTATACATGTAGTCATCCAGTTTTTCCAGCACCATTTATTTAAGGAGATTAAATTTTAACATGAAGGCAATGGGGAGTCACTTCAGCTCCAGCTTGCTTGGTTTTCTAACTGCATTTGAAAAACTAGTCAAATCCCATTACATCTTACACTTCTGTCTGCCTATAAATCCCTTGATCCCCAAAGCAAAGTCCAGGGACAGTTGGCTTCATTGGTAAATTCCACCAGACATTTAAAGAATTAACACAAATCTTTATCAAACCCTTCCAGAGGAAAGAGGAGGAGGAGGAAGGGGAAAAGGAGGAAGAGGAAAAGAAAGGAGAAGGAGGAGAAGGAGAAGAAGAACGAGAAGAAGAAACTGTTTCCAACTCATTCTATGAAGCCAGTACTACCCTGATTCTAAAACCACCCAAAGACATCATAAGAAAAAAAAAATAATAAATGCCAATGTCTCTTATGGATATAGATGTAAAAATCATCAACAAAATACTAGAAAATTGGATCCAGCAACATATAAAAAGCATTAGACATCATGACCAAGTGGAATTTAACCCAGGAATCCAAGATAGGCTTAACATCCAAAAATCCACTAATATGTGTTACTCATAAAACGAAGGTTGAAATCCAAGTGATCACCTCAGTAGACACAGTAAAAGCGTATGACAAATTCTAACACCCTTTCATGATACAAATACTCAGCGAATTAGGAAGAGAAGGAAACTTCATCAATCTTTGAAAAACCCACAGCTACCATCATATTTAACAAATGCTTTCCCATTTATGACCAGGAAAACACAAGGATGTCTACTCTTGCCAATTCTGTTCAACATTATACTGGAGGTTCTAGCCAGTATACTTACGAAAGAAAAAGAAATAAAAGGCATTTTGATTGGAAAGGAAGAACTATTTCTATTTAGTAATGACATAATCTTGTAAATAGAATATGTTTTTTTTTTAAGTATGACACTTTTTTTTTAATGTTCTTATTATTTGTTTGAGAGAGAGAGAGACAGGGAGAGAGAGAATGAGTGGGGGAGGAGCAGAGAGGGAGACGAGAAATGAAAGCAGGCTCCATGCCCTGAGCTGTCAACATAGAGCCGGACATGGGGCTTGAATCCACGAACTGCGAGATCATGACCTGAGCCACAGATGGACACTAAACTGACTGTGCTACCCAGGTGCCCCTGTAAATAGAAGTTCCTAAGGAATCCACTAGAAAACTATTAGAGCTAATAAATGAATTCAGCAAGATTGCATGATACAAGATCAATATATAAAAATCAATTGTAATTCTATGCCTTAGCAATGAAATTAAGTAAACAATTACATTTACAATAGCATCAAAAAGAATAGAACATTTAGGAATAAATTTGATCAAGTGCTATGGTCTGAATGTTTGTGTCCTCCCCAAAGTCATATGTTGATAACTCTAATCCCCAAATGTAATGCCTTTCAGTAAATAAACCTTTGGGAGATACGTGATTCATGAAGGTAGATTCCTCATGAATGAAATTAGTGCCTTATGAAAGAAGCTGCAGAGAGACCTGTAGACTTTCCACCACGGGAGGACACAGTGAGCAGGTACATGCTATGAACCAGAAAGTGGGCCTTCACCAGAAGGTGACCATGCTGATGCCTTGAACTTGGACTTCTAAGTCGCCAGAACTGTGAGCAACAGATTCTGTTGTTTATACACTACCCAGTTGGTGGGATTTTGTTATAGCAGGCCAAATTGTCTAAGTTACCAAGGAAGCATAAGATTTCTACACTAAAAATTACAGAATATTGCTGAAATGAAAAATAACTAATTAAATAAATGGAGATACATCTCATGTTTATTGGTTAGAAGAGTTAATATTGTTAAGATAATGATACTCCCTAACGTGCTCTACAGATCCAATGCAATCCCTTTATAAAAACACCAATGTCCTTCCTCCCCCAACCTGCTGAACAGAAATAGAAAAGCTGATCTTAAAATTCATACAGGATTACAAGGGATTCCATGGGGAGGGTGATGTAAATTCTTACATGTGTGTGAATGTATTCATTTAATGATACAGATATGATATCCATCCCCAAAAGAGGAGAAAACATGTTTATTCTCATTTCTATTGTCTTTTTGCAAGACTTGGTAGGGTTATGTTGGTACAATGCAAATTATAGCCTCAAATGATAGAGTAATACCAAATCATCAGACTACAAGTCAGGCTTTCTCATTCTAGCTTCTCTTCCTGAGTGATTTAAAGCATTTCCACATGGAACTTAAGAACCAGAATAAAGTAGGTAAGAAATGCCCTTCTGGAAGCACTCTATTACTGCCACCTATAATTTGCTCATTCATCCTGAAGTCTGACTGAATCCAAACTGACAGAAGATTTACCAGATTTAGAAAACAGTTTTTACTCTGAGCAAGGCATTTGAACCAGAAAAGACAATGTTATATGTGTGGGTTGTTTTTCCTTTTCCTTGAAACTATTTGGTTATTGAGAGGAAAGTGCCAAAGTGGGCCTGTGGACAATATCTTGTGTCATGGACGGTGCATAAGTTCCCTCTCCAAATCCTGCCATGGGCTAACAGTGTTATCTTAGGCAAGTCAACACTCAACCTCAGTTCCATCTTCCGCAAAATGGCTGGATTTCCCAACTTACAGGACTGTTGGCAGGCCAAAAATGATAGTTATGGTTGATTAATAACAAATATTTAATGAAGATCTACTTTGGACTGCGACAATGGGAACATGAAGAATATAAAGATGCTCTAACTCAAAGAGGCTCATAGTCTCATGTTCAAGCAAGCACTTTCTAAAGTATGATATATTGATCAAATATAGATGTTGTTTTTATTTCCCTTCTACATGTATTGTTCCTTCCCACACAAATTGGCTCATTTGTGCTTCTTAGGCTGTCCACCTATTTTGAGGCCATTGGCGAGTTCATTAGTGTAGCCATACACAGACCATAAAAAGCATGGACTCACAAATCAAAACAGGTTGAATTTCCAGGTCCTGAAGTTGCACACAGCTCCTCACCAAAGAAGTCACCTTTTGTGTATATCTATCTATTTTAGTGTATACTGGGTGCAAAAAAGTACAGGATTTTAAACACAGTGAATTTTTCAGGAGTATTAATTTTCTGCTATTGCAAGCATTTTATTTATTGTGGGGTGTGTTTTTTTTGGTATAAAATCATTCATTTTAAAGTGGCTGGTCCAATAAATAAGCTGAATCAACATGGATGTTGTAAGCAATTGAAAACATGATTTCCATATTAGACTTATGCTAGAATAGAGGCAAAATTTACATGAAATTTTAATATATAACCTTGAGTCTCTAGGGAGAGCAAGCAGATTCCCAAAGTGTATAATGCTAAGGTAGGCACATTTCAGGTATGGATTGTGTGTTGGTGGGGGGGCAGGGGTGTTGTTTATTGCACAATGTCAGGGCCACCATTCACATAGACTGATTTGAACAGTGTCCTGGGAGTTGCACACAGTGGTAATTCTGTTTAGCTGCTCATCCAAGGAAAAAGTCTTGGTACACTAAGTCCATAAAAATCATGCTGCCCAGGATATGGCCCTTTCCTAAATCTCTTTCAGGCTGAGTAGTTTGGGGTTTTTTGTTTTGTTTTGCTTTTTGTTTTTGTTTGTGTGTGTGTGTGTGGCCTAACATATGACCTATCCTAAAGACTGTCCCAGATGCCCTTGGAAATAATGTGTATTCTGCTATTTTTCGATGGAATGTTCTGTATATATCTCTTAGGTGGATCTGGTCTAAGAAGTCATTCCAAGATATTGTTGATTTTCTGTCTGGATGATCTTTCCACTAATTTAAGTGGAGTCTTACCTTCCCCTATTACTATTGTATTAGTGTCAATTTCTTCCTTTATATCTGCTAATATTTGTTTTGTGTATTTAGGTGTGTCTGTGTTAGATTCCTAGATATTTACAACTGTTATAATCTCTTATTTGACTGAGCCTTTTATCATTATGTAACGCCCTTTATCTCTTGCTATGGTCTTTGTCTTAACATCTATTTTGTCTGAGAGAAGTATTGCTACCCTGGCTTTTTTTTTTTTTTTTTTTTTTTTTGGTGTTTCCATTTGCATGGAATACCTTTTTGCACTCTTTCACCTTTAGTTTGTATGTGTCTGTAGGTCTGAAGTGAGTCTCTACAGACAGCATACAGATAGGTCTTATTTATTTATCTAGTTAGTCACCCCATGTCTTTTGATTGGAACCGTTGGTCCATTTACATTTTTTTATTCTCATTTTTTTAATTTGAGTATAGTTGACAAACAATGTTATGTTAGTTTCATTTGTACAACATAGTGAATCAACAGTTTATACATTATGCTATGTTCACTACAAGTGTAGTTACCATCTGTCACCATACAACACTATTATAATATCACTGACTATATTCTTTATGCTATACCTTTATTCCCATGATGTATTCATTGTATAATTGGAAGCACTGCCCTTTACTCATTTTGCCTATCCCCCTACCTCCTCTCTGGCAACCATCAATTTGTTCTCTATATTTAAAAGTCTGATTCTGCTTTTTGTTTAATTTTTTGTTTCTATCTTTTTTTTTGCTATTGTTGTTTTTTAGATTCTGCATATGAGTGAAAGCATATGGTATCTGTCTTTCTCCGTCTGACTTATTTCATTTAGCATAGCACCCTCTAGGTCCATCCATGTTGTCATAAATGGCATGATCTCATTCAGAATGAGTAGTTTTAATATATCTGTGTTATTTTGCTGCGAGCAAAAAAGAAGGATAAGAATATCTGATGGCAGGTGTTAGAAGCTACTTCCAGAATTGGGGGCGGGGTGGGGGGGGCGCAGACTGGTTGACCTGTCAAATGTTTATCTACCCTTGGTGACTTTTGTGAAACAAAACAAATTTTATAGTCACATAGCAGTCACGATTTTCAAAGCATACACACAAAATCTTAATAATAGCAGAGATCATTACTCAACGTCACAGAACTGATACTATCACTCTGTGGAAATAATTAGGAGAAAAACAATTTTCTGTATCTGTCTAGAAAAGCACAACAATCCACTGTGGGAAGCAAAGTAGCAATGAAACAGCTAGAAAGGCACCATCTACATTTTATCTCAGCCCACATTTATTAAAGGGCAAGCAATAATAAGGCATAAAAGCTTTTGTGGAAATCATTTGCCATCATCTGAAGACCACAGGACTGCTACTTAAATAAAAGACTTAGAAACAACTTCCAAAGTTCCCTGAGACTAAAGACCTCAAAAGACACTGCATTCATCCTACAAAATGATGATGAGGTGCACTTTTTCCCATGAAAGGCCCAACTTTTAACTTTTGTAGTTTATGAGAGCTAACAGCACCTCAGGGTATGGTTATACACCTGGGCTCTCTTATCCTATTGTACTAGCCTTGCTCATTGTACTCCTCCAGTTATACTCTCTATAAGATTCTCACGGAGTCTGATACTGTCAAAACTATTTGGCCTCCTAGTAATTAACCTTCCATGTACTTTCTACAGCTCTCTTAGGTACTAGTTCTGGAAACTGCTACCTGCCTATTTTCCTTTTGTATGCACAGGCTCTGAGGACTTTGAGGGCAAGCAATGTGCTACTCTACTTTGTTCCTTATCACCTGCGGTGTCTGAAACATAGTAGGTGATCAAAATGTTTGCTGAGTATCTGGAAAGGAATGCATCAATGCTCAAATTAAATGTTTATTTTAGGATCTAGCAGTCAAATTGTAGAGCATTATCAAGGGCTTAAAGAGGTTATATTTCAAATACCAGTCCATTCTACTACCTTAAAAGTTAGATATTTGTTGGAGTGCAGTGGTTTTGAAAAGTAGAGATGGGAGCCTCTGGAACTCCACCAAAGCAGAGTAGCCATCCATAAGTATCCTGGAATAACTAGTGGCATTTATATGTTTTCCAAGAAGGTCTATCTTCAGCTTCCTAATTTATTTTCCTTTAGAAAGACACTGTGTGTTACCTTAACTCAAAATCACCAGTGATAAAGCACCATGGCCCCTCTTCTTATATCACCAATATATCGGTAGCCAATTCAAACTCCAAATTGTTGGTGTAACTGAAAGATAGTAATTTATTCTATATTTGAATTTCAGAAATTTTTAAAACAATCACATTTTCGAATTCAGACTATTTATGACTAACTTTGACACCATCATTTTCATTATAAGGTGCTTCCTGAGAGGCCATATCATATGCTTCTTTTTGTATTCCTGGAACCAACACAATGCCAGACTCATAGCAGATACACAATAAGTATTTATTTGATTGAAGTATGGATGGATGTTCTAAGAAAGCACAATGGTTCAACAGAAAAAAAGGGGAGAGACAGAGAGGGAGGGAGGAAGGAGGGGAGAGAAAACCAGAACGCTTTGCAAAGTATTGACTTAAAAAGATCAGAGAAGTTTCATTCTCAGGATTCTTAGGGCTTCTAAGTACAGTCAGAATCACTCTTGCTTATTTGGTCAACTATTTTTGCTTTTCCCCACAAGCCATCTTTGCCAATTAGGACTGAATTTAGCTGCATTAGTAGAAGCCTGGCCGTAGTGGCTTACACAAATAAGTTTCTTTCTCTCCAATAACAAAGACACTGGGGTAGGCAGCCCAGAGCTACCGTTTGAGAACCAGGCTCTTCTTCCTGCTCTATCATCTTCAGTGCAAGACTTCTGTCATCCTGATGATGAGATGGTTTTGCATCAATATGAGTTGAGTAAAAGAAGGGGACAAAGAAATATGGAAAAGATTTCTGGTGTGTCTATCCCTGTCTAAGGAGCCTTCTAGAATACCATCTGAGCTACTTATGCTTATATCTCAATGGCCCAAACCAAGTTACATTGATATTCCTGGCTACAAAGGAATTCTAGGAAGGTCATGATTTTATGTAGATATTTTGCCTTCCAAATTAGGATTAGGGCCCTGTTCCTAGGGAGAAAGAGGAGCATGGATACCAGTTGGACACCTAGCAGTGTCTGGTATACTACCACCCATCCTAAAAGTACCCCGGCTAGCAATGTTGAGGGTCTTCTGATTGCACTCCCCCACTCCATTCTACCAGTCCCATTAGTCTCACCTCCCTTCCTTGCTCCTCAATGCCTTGATCATAGACAGATTGTTGCCCTGGATTCCAATCTAATAATGTCTGATCTTAACCTACTATTCCCATTTCCCCCTTCTCTGCCTGTTGATATCTTTCCTATTTGTTGAAGCTCCCCTCAAAAGTTAGCTACTCGGTGAAACCTCTCTAATTCGCCTGATCAAAATAAATCAGCATTTTGGTGTACTAACAGCTTAAGATATATTAGGATATAGTTAATTTTCAATAGATATGTTGCCCTCTTTAGAAGGCAAACTCTTGAGGATAAGGGCTATGTCTTATCTTTTACTGTATCTCAGTGTCTAGCAAAAAGGATAGGACCTCAGTAAATATCTTTTGTACTGATGAGATATTCTTGATTTTTCAAGCATTCTCTATGCTATTTATTCTAATCCACTATATGATTCCTGTATTCATATTCTCACACTATATCTTCTGCCTGTTATCAATGCCTATTGTAGCACAGACTCAAAGCAGGACGTGAACTGAACTGTTCTCTGCCCAAGCTTATTCTCCGACTAATCCACCCATTCCTTGAGGCTGGGAAGAGAGATTTCTTTAGAGATCCTTCCCAGTGGCCAGTGTATTGAAGGCAGTCTTCAAATGTTCTTTCCTTCTAGCCCCTCTCTGGACTGAAGGCTATATATGTATGTGTGTATGCGTGTGTGTGTGTATGTGTGCGTGTGTGTGTGTGTGTGTATACACACACACACACACACGCACACATACACACACACACGCACACACACATTACCAGATGTGGACAGATGTCAACAGGGGACTGAAACACAGACATTACAATATCATTAAATCAGAATATGATACTGGCACTTCTGATGGAATATAAAGCTTGGCCTACAATGCAAATATTGTGTGTATAAAACTAGCAGTAACTACAGTAACTTCATTATATTTCCTGTTTGTTTGTGGAGTTTTCCACTCACACATACAAAAATTAGTCCAGAGATTGTTTTCCTCCTAACAGTAGGGTTATTTTTAAAGCAGGTGTTCTTGTAAATGAACTCTATTGTGCTTGCTTTCTAAGGCTATTTCCTGTTAAAAAAAAAAAAAAACTGCGTGCGCGCACACACACACACACGCACACACACACGCACACACACACACACACTGTCAGCGTGTTGGCATACTGCAGTGAAATTCTAGTTCTCCTATGGTTTTCTTTATTAGAAAACATTTTCATAGTGAACTCTTGGCAAAGGACTGTAGCTTTTCTAATTTTGGAGAGAGCCCAGTGAAGCACCTGTAAACTGGCTGAGGCACTACCCTTTACAGACTTTCTTAGAGGTTACATAGAATTGTTTCCACTCCCCTGCTGTTTTCATGATGCCTCAGGTACAGAATACATGGTGCTGCTTTCCTAGTTCAAGCAAGAACTGACCAGGGAGGAAAGTCCACTGGCCACATGTGGCACTAGTACCTAAGATTGGTTGGGGAAGTGTTGCCCTAAACACAAGTGCTCTAAGAGTTCTTCAAGCCCTGCCTCTCAGAGGCCAGAAAGGATTATACACCCTATCATGACTTCTCCCAGAAGCAGGGAGATGATCCCCACTCCTTGCTCCTAAGAGACCCAGAGCTGGAAAACAGAAACCAGTGGTGAAAAGTTATATATCCCAGGGCAAATCACAGAGACATTCTGAGATGCTTCCTCAATCTCTCTTCTTTTTCTTTTTTGTTTTTTTTTTGTTTTTGTTTTTGGGTTTTTTTTTTTTTGCTAACTTACTCTCCTTTCCTTTACAACCCATCCTTCACCAAAGTGGAGGATTCATCTAATCTGAAAAGACACCAAAAATACCAAAACCTGAATAAACAAATTACTTCTAAAGACTCGTTCACTAAAATAAAGTCATCTCCAGGAATCCTTGCTCAATTCTTTCTGCCCTAGTTTAGAGTAGGTTTCTTTCCTATGTATTCCCAAAGTTTCTTCACATGCAGGCTGCTAGCGCAGCATTTACAATATGCTGTTCCACGTTTCTCTCAACCAGAATTCTGAGAGCTTGTGAGACCAGATCCTGTGTCTTAAGAGCCTTAGCATTCTCAGTGTTCAGGTCACTGCAGGAAACACAGTAGGAGCTCAATAAACATTTAATGAATAAGTGAAGAGTAAATTTCCTAAGCTACAGCTCATACATACACACATATATTTACATAGATACACATAAATGCATATGTATATACATACTTATATACATACTTACATATATATTTAGCTCTGATTAGACTGACATACTAGACAACCAAACACTAGTAAAATTCTGCATCTGCCAAAGAACAGCATATGTGAAACCACTGTATCCAGACAGAGACCTAAATCGTTAATACGATGTTTTTAAATATATCTCACAAGCTTCAAAACAGAGCTCTGAAATGTAAGTGGGTGGCAGAAGTGGGGAAACCAACTGCCACCAAGCTAATTTTCAAGAGAGCAAAATGTATGTGGAATTATATTTGAAATAGTAGAGCAAGAGCAATCTGTGATCCGCCTACTCCTCCCAAAGAAAATGTATCCTTCATATATAGCAGACTTAACTACAACTTTAACAAGCACACATATCACAGCTAAGCACTGCCATAAATTAAATACCCTCTTGTACTCAAATATATCCACAGTCCCTGAAAGTCATGAGAACTTTTCAAGACGGATATTTTTAAATTTGGACAAAATAAACATAAGGATTCCTATAAACACAACAAAAACATGACTGATTTCTGCATTTCTGTATGATAAAACAATGCCATTTTTACTTTCTACTTCTTTGTATAGTACAACTTGAGATGTTTGAAAGTTTTTGCAATTTTTTTCTTATATGATTAAAGAATCTTCAGCTCTTTTGACATTTAAATTATATCTGATGCTGCTTATGCAATGATGTGTCATTCTTTGCATTTAATTTGTAGTTGTAAAAGTTGCATTGAGTCCTGTGTTTCTTAGTTCTCTATTTTTAAATCTGAGAATCTCTGCTGACCTTTCCCCCCCATCTCTGGCCCTCTTTGAGGCAATTTCATCAAGTGGATGGATGGCCTTTCTGGGTTTGCAAGATAGGTACTGCATAGGAGGTGATGCCAGTTGGGGCAAATTACATGTTAACAAACTGCTTTTCACCTTTCACATCATTTTTGTCTGATTGAGGACAGTTTAAAATAAGTATTAAGAACAGATATAAAGAGGAAAAAGAAGTACCTCTTTTCAAGGTGTTTACCACTCCATCTGTTGCATATATTTATCTGTGCACCTATCAATTTTCTAGGAGAGGCTATGTTTTATTTGCTTTGATCTGCTTCAGTCACTAGCTTGGTGTCTTCTGTCAAATGTAGTAAGATCGCTGCTGTGATCACTATCACGACAGCTATCCTTTACTAAGCACCTTATACCGGCCAAGACTGGTCCTGTGCTTAGTCTATATATACAATGGGATGCCTGATGAAAAGTTTCTTCCACAGATCACATATACCTCTTCTCTAACTAGAACTGGACAGACAGCAGCTAGCTAGCCCTGTAGCAGATATGTATTCTTGCAGAAAGAGTCACTTCAGTGACTGTTCTGGATAAAGACCCATTATCCCGGGAGGGAAAGAATAGTAGGCATAAGGACCTCCAAAGATGTCCATATCCTAATCCTCCAAAACCCATGAATATGTTACATTAAAAGGTAAAAGGGACTTTGTAGATATAGTTAAGATTTTAGGACTTAATATAGGAAGATGATTTTGGATTATCCTAGTGGACCCAATCTAATCATGAGTCATTAAAAATAGAGAACATTTCTTCTATTGGAGGCAGAAGAGAGATGAAGCAGAAGTCAGGAAGATCTGCAGTGTGAAAAAGATGAGCCTTTTCTGGTTTAAGGATGAAGGGGAACAATGTGACAAACATTCGGGCAGCCTCAAGTGGCTGAGAGGGACTCCTAGCTGGCTTCCAGCAAAAAAACAAGGACCATGGTCCCACAGTCACAAGGAACTGAATTATGTCAAGAATGTGAATGAACTTGGAAGCCATTTGATCCCCAGAGCCCTCGGGAAGGAAGACGGCCATGCTGACACACTGACTTTGACTTGTGAAGTTCTGAGTGGCAGACCCACTAGGGCCATTCTGCCCACAGACTTCTGATTTATAGAACTCAGCAATAACAAATAGTTGTTGTTCTAAGCCACTTGCAGTAATCTGTTATGCTAGCAATAAAAAACTAATACAGATGTTGTACTCAGATCTTTGGGATCCAGTACAAGCTGTCCCTCCCAGTACACCTTCCATATTTGGATAAATTAGGGATAAAGCCAGTAAATTTTTATTTTTTTATTTTTTTTCAATATATGAAATTTATTGTCAAATTGGTTTCCATACAACACCCAGTGCTCATCCCAAAAGGTGCCCTCCTCAATACCCGTCACCCACCCTCCCCTCCCTCCCACCTCCTATCAACCCTCAGTTTGTTCTCAGTTTTTAAGAGTCCCTTATGCTTTGGCTCTCTCCCACTCTAACCTCTCTTTTTTTTTTTTTCCTTCCCCTCCCCCATAGGTTCCTGTTAAGTTTCTCAGGATCCACATAAGAGTGAAAACATATGGTATCTGTCTTTCTCTGTGTGGCTTATTTCACTTAGCATCACACTCTCCAGTTCCATCCATGTTGCTACAAAGGGCCACATTTCATTCTTTCTCATTGCCACGTAGTACTCCATTGTGTATATAAACCACAATTTCTTTATCCATTCATCAGTTGATGGACATTTAGGCTCTTTCCATAATTTGGCTATTGTTGAGAGTGCTGCTATAAACATTGGGGTACAAGTGCCCCTATGCATCAGTACTCCTGTATCCCTTGGGTAAATTCCTAGCAGTGCTATTGCTGGGTCTCAGGGTAGGTCTATTTTTAATTTTCTGAGGAACCTCCACACTGCTTTGCAGAGTAAAGCCAGTAAATTTTTAAAGAGCTTCCTTAGAAGCAAAAAGAAGCAAGGTCCTCATCCACTTACTTTTTTGCAGTGCAATGCTATTATAATTTATCACAGTGGGTTGAGAAGGTAAGTTAGAACACCTAAGCTAGGTTTGTTAATAATAAAGTTCCCAAAGGGAAATTCACCTGAAAGAAGAGAGGCTAGCTTGATGATTTGGGTTTAATATAAGAATCTAAGGGTTTATATAAATGCGCATTAAAAATAGTCTACTTGGATTGACTATTCCTCTTTGATCAATTAAATTCAACAAACACCTGTTAATTCCTAAATTTTAGTAAAATGTGTGCCAATGTAGATATAGAGGTGAGTAAGCTATGGTCTGTGATTCAAGAATTCTGGCAACACCAGCATGGAACATAATGAGCAAAGATACAATGAATATTTGCTGGCTGGCTGGCTGGCTGGGTGTGAATCCTCTGCTTTGTCTAAAACCCAGCTCTTGCTTTCTTCATTTCTTTATGAAATATAGTATGGATATAATTTTGATGGAACCTCAGAGAGTTGCTGCCTGTTCTGACGCTCTGTCTATTCTTCTCTTTTTTTCAAGATTTTATTTTTTAAGTAATCTCTATACCCAGTGTGGGGCTTGAACTCACAACCCTAAGATCAAGAGTTGCTTGTCCTACCAAACTTACTTCTCTCTGATTTGTGAGTCAAACCATTCTAATCCTACCTGCCAGGTAACTGAGTTCATGCTGAGCTCTTAAGATTTCTGATTGCCTAGGCCAGTCATTTTGCAAGTCATCATACCCTGTATTGTTGCTTGCTTTATTACATCTTCCTGTTATTGATTGCTTTATTCGCTAAAGCCAACTTTGTTTTCCTTTTGTTTTCCCAAAAGAAAATAAGTCCCTTAAGAGCAGTATCTATGTACACTGTAATGGATAAAACTGGGTGCTGGATCTAGACTAGTCTGGCTTCGTCACTTAATATCTGTGTGACCCAATGTAAGTTAGTTAACCTCACTAGTTTCATTGGCTATAATATGGAAATAATAAGAGTTCTCCACTTTCACTGGGTTTTTCTGAGGAGTATAGTCATTTACACATGTAAAGTACTTAGAATAGTTCCTGGAACATAGTAAGTACTCTTAAATATTAGCTGAATACTTGGTTTCCTAGCATAGCACCTATCACAAGTTATGAAAGAAGATATAAGATACTCAGTAAATAATTGTTAAAGTTTAGGGGCGCCTGGGTGGCGCAGTCGGTTAAGCGTCCGACTTCAGCCAGGTCACGATCTCGCGGTCCGTGAGTTCGAGCCCCGCGTCAGGCTCTGGGCTGATGGCTCGGAGCCTGGAGCCTGTTTCCGATTCTGTGTCTCCCTCTCTCTCTGCCCCTCCCCCGTTCATGCTCTGTCTCTCTCTGTCCCAAAAATAAATAAAAAACGTTGAAAAAAAAAAAAATAATTGTTAAAGTTTAGCCATCAAAAGGAGACAGAAAGGTGGTAAAAGGTGAAAAAGTTTACCCCTTGTACTTTGGTAAACATAAAATATACAAATCTCTTAAGACTCTCAAGTGCCTAACAACCTGGAGACTCCTGACAGAGTCCACACTCTGACATTAGCCACCTGGGTGACCTCAAGACAAGTCACTGAAGTGTTCTGAATCACTGTTTCCCCTTCTCTATGTTAGGCATAATAATACCCTCCATTCAACTGAATCTTTCTAATTTCTAAATGAGTGGATTAGAATAAGTGACTCAGATCCTGATTCATCACATTCAGCAAAATAGCCTAACCCCCTACCATCAGTGAGAATACTAAAGCCATCATATATGATCTCCTTCAACTTTCTGCCACCATGAACAAAAAACATCCAAATGTAAGCTTATGTAACTCCCCTCCTTTCTCATAGAATTAGATACTCCTCCTTCTAATCAGCCTTAACGTCTTAGCTATGATCTTGAGCTCCTTCTTTCCCATACCCCATGAGGTTATGAAAATGCCTACAAGAGGAATAATCAGCTTTAAACATCTGCCATCAGTTATCCTCTCTCTTTCCTGTGTCTTCAAATCATCCCTCACTAATGCCTGCATTCCCTCAGCCTGTGACTGTGTGTATGTTTTTCCCATTGCAAAATCTCTACCTCGACCCTGTATCTAACATCCGCACTGTCCTCTTTCATCTGGACTTCTCAAAGCCTTCAATGTTTGCTTTCTTTAACTGGATTTACTTGCTGAGGTAATGATTGATCTTCTAATTACTAAATCTGATATTTTCCTATGCTAGTCCTTATCTAATTGCATGTATCCAATATGGTGATTGTGCCCTCCTGCTTATAACTCCCTACTCTGTAATTTCTGTGACTCCTACTCTTGTAGTTCTTTTTTGACTTCGTACCCTTGCTTTTGTCTCTCTACTTCTCTGACTCTGTTCATTTTCTGAATGATTTTTTCCCCCAGAAATCTGTCCCGATTCCATTTATCTTCTCTTGTGACCATTCTGGCTTGGGGGGAGAGGTCTCATCATTTCCATTAAAACTTCTAATGAAATGATTCATACATTTTTGAAGCAGGATCTAAAAATGGGGTTCATTCTATCTTGGTTTTCATTGAGACCCCAAGATAACAGATATCAAGTAGTCCATGCACCAGAATAAAGTGCTATAGTACCAGAGCAGATCTGGAAGTGCAAAGCGTATGTTAGATTAGAGTTATACTATTATATTTCCATAAAGAGGTGCTATAGAGGTAAGGGTGGGGAGAGGCGAGAAGCAATCAACCAAAGGAGACACATTATTAACATGGAGGGAGCTGTGGTTAATATAGCTCAGTATATAATTCTTCAATGAGCCCACAAAACTGCCCAAAGGAGAAAGAACCACCTTGAAACATCTGAAACAACCAGAACTCGATACCATATTACATTGGTACCAGAAGAGAGACCTTTCCTGACCCTTAATTTTCTCCCTCATCCCACGTGTTGCATGCCCAAAGTGTGGGAGGGCAGAAGCTTTAACTTAAAATGGCAATTTGAAATTTCAACTGCTATATTTTAATTACTAAAATGAGACTCTTTGGGGAACTAAAAGAGACCAAAAGGCTCTATTATTGCTGTATTTCAAGTTGTATTTATTAAGTATAATGAATACATCTATATTTCTTGCTCAGATTCTTCTTTGAGCTTCATGTTCTTGATCCTAATATCCAACCATACATCTTCACCTGGAAGATGCTTTAAATTATACCTGTTCCAAACTAAACTCATCCTTGCCTAAACTTGCTTCTATCTTTGTATTTTTTCTTAATCATTGGCATCAACTATCATTGATTTCCATATTTAAGTCAATATCCCCCACAGCAAAATCAATCTCCAAGTATTGGTCTTTTCTTTACACTCTATTCTTAATGCCATTGAGTTAATTCAGGTCTTTGTCATTTCTTCCCCTGGACTACTGGACTACCTTGTCTCTCTGACTGTTGTCTTTTTTTTTTTTCTTTGAGAGAGAGAGAGAGAGAGAGAGAGAGAGAGAGAGAGAAGGAGCAGAGGGAAAGGGAGAGAGAATCTTAAGCAGTCTTCACACCAAGTGCAGAGCCCAATATGGGGCTTGATCTCATGATTGTGAGATCATGACCTGAGCTAAACCAAGAGTCAGACACTTAACTGATTGAGCCACCCAGGCACCCCGTGACTGCGGTCTTGATATCTCAAATCTACTACTGACCCAGTAAAAACCCTTCATTGGGGTTATTTAAAATTAAAATCTGATGGCAAGAGATCCTTCAGTGATTTCCCCCCAACCAAAGAATTAAGCCTGAACCCCTTATCAGAGTAATCTGGACTTTAACTCCATCCCCATTTTCATCTCTAGCTATAAATTGCTTCAAATTGTATTAATAATTGTAATTGTATTAATACTGTTTCAGCATTATTAATATGTATGGATCCTCTGCTTCCATCACCATACACCAATGTCTGGGTGTTTGCTGCTTCATTGTCAATTATAATTCTATTATTGGTACCTTGGAATGTCTTTCTTACCTCTCTCCTCCTCATACCATCAAATTCTTCTTGATCCTATATGAAGTTCAGTTAAGATATCAACTCATTCATTAGGACAATTCTAGCACTACTCCCCTATGTACACACTATGTAGTTATGCATGAGATGACCTAGTTCTATCTCTACAGAGAGTGCTTTCCACTGTGCCTTTATGTCTCTCTTTCCTCTTGATTAGTCTATATTGCTGAATGGAAGTGATTATATTTTACTTATCTATATAGCTCCAAAGCAAAGTTTTTGGCACATGGCAAACATGTAACAAACATTTTTGGAAGAAAGCATGAGCTTGTATAAAGCTGGTATTTTACAAACCTCTTTTCATCATATTATTTCATTTGAACCTCAGAAGAAAATTATGAAATAGCTTTTTTAATTTCTATTTTCCAAATAGGAAAACTGAGGCTTAGATGGCATAAGCAACCTGATGACCACCACCGAGTGAATTATGTGTAGCAAGGGATATGCATCTGTTGTCTCCTGGGTCCAGGATCCATGTTTAGCCTACTGAACCACACAGTCACCTTTAACTGCTGAAACCTAAATGTATATGTGAAATGAGGCATGCGGTTCTGATAATGTTAACAGGAATTTCCTCTAGCCCTGAAGCACCAAACAGAGAAGAATCAAACTGCAGTAAAAACTAAAAAGGGCCAGCGCTGTTTGAGTGTGGAAAGAAGAGGTAAAGGGCCATGGTACCTTTAAGAGCTATGCTATTTTATATACCACTTGCATCTTAGTGCATCCTATTATTAAATAGAGAAGTTTTTAAACTACCACATATTTGCATTGGCTTATCCAAACCAGCTCCACCGTGCCAACTCTGTAACTCTCTGCATGACACACAATGTTTCTCAGGCTGAATCAGATTATATTTTCTCAGGAAGCCAGCATGGTTCTGGCAGGACAAGAAAACTGTTCTTTTGGTTTCGACATATTCATTTGGATCTCTATCTCAACTTTGAAAAGATTTCCACTCTCTAGTGGCAGATTTAGATTTAGGAGTCTTTTCTCCCCCCAGTTTTGTTTATACGATATTTGAGATAACCTAAGCTTTTCTCTCCCTGCCTTTTCCAATTCCCTTATCTTCCATTAATGTAAGAGGTAGGCTTCGAGCTCATTGCCCCAATGAAGAAACGGGAAAAAGCAGAAAGCTTTTAGTACAGTAGATAATGGGAACATAGAGAGAGGCCTCAATACCAGCTACCAACTTGCTTCAACACTTCCTCCCCCTGAGCCAGGTTCCGGAGAATAGAGAGGTCCTGGGCTCTGATCACCAATAACACCATCAGGAAGGTGCCAAAGCCCCAGGAGAGATAGGGCTCCTCAGAGCTTCTAGGCAGACAGAATCAGAGGAAGCCTTGGTTAAGATTCCTGAGTCCCAAGTATGGCAAGGAAGCACTAGAATGCTGCCATACCTAAGTAAGCTATGAGAATAGGAACAGCAGGCTTCTTCTCATGGTTGTCAGCCTACAGGTCCAATAACCAGCAACAAGGTTGCCCCATAGTCATACCTGGCAGTATGGCCAGGAGTTGTGACTCATCCTTGAGGGTGAGAACCTCAGGAAGACCTGAGCTTGAGCTTTCAACCAGGTAAGTAGAGTAGGTCTCAGAGACAGAAGTTAAGATGTGTAAAAAGTAAAAGTTAAGAGTGAGTAAAAGTGAAGGAAGTAGTATTTATTGCATTTCCAAGCTTATGAACTGAGATTCATAAATAAACAATAATAAGAATATACAGTGGGATTTCTTCAGATACCTGATAGTGAAATCCAAAGCTGCCTCTATTGTATGGGAGGTTGGTAGGATCATCCAGGCCTTACACTATTGTGGGGCATTGCATTGTGTAGAAAATGTGAACAGCACCACAGGAGAACAGAGGAAACCTCCCCACTTCTGTGTCTGAGTCCTTATTGCCAAGTTTCCTCCCGCTCCCACCAAGTTCTTCTTATTCACATTAAACAAAATCACAAGACTGCAATATCAGACGAGATTGTTGGGACCCCTTGCCTTTAACACCTACACTCTAAGCAAGTAACTTGGAGGCTAGCTGTATCAACTCTGGTATCCAGCGGCCACCTCAGTGGAACAGATTTTCTGAACAAAGTATTTTCCATGATATGCTGCTGTTGCCTCTGAGCTGTATCTGAATCTCACTAGTCCTCAAAGAGCCTGTTAAATGAGTTGGATAACATTGGTCTTCTCCAGTGCTTTGGTCCTGAATCATTGCTAAAGCAAAGAAGAGCATGAAATACAAATACATACACTCCATAAATATACCGTATCATCCAAGGCTGCTCTCTAAGGTTGCCCTATGTGATCTGGAGACAACACAGTCTGCCTGTGGTATAGGATTTCAAGGCAATGGGAAAAATAGGGAAGAAATAAGAATGAAACATTCTAGTCTTACAGACTCAGCAGCTTTTCACTTCCAACTCCCTTTGAAGCTAAATGGACAATAAAACAATTCTTTTTCTTGTTAAGAAAGGTTAGAGTTTATTTCTAGGCCTTTCTAGCACCAAAAAAAGCAACATCAGAGAAACGCCAGTATATTTGCGTCCCTTTTTCATTCAGCCCTATACTCTACATCTGTCTCTATCACAAATATGGAGCACCCACCCTGTGTCAGGCACTGCACGTGAGCCAACCAATCCTAAATATAGCCGTTCAAACTAAGTCATATCTCTTTTACAAAAGAGGGTAACTGGGACTCAGAGGATAACCTTTGGATAGAAAGAAACAGCTGGAATTTGAACTGAGACCTGTCTGAAACATGGTACCTTTAGCACATGATACTAACACATGGGTGGCTATTGAACATACTCACATTTTTCAGGGACATGCTGAGTCAGAACAATCTTACAAAAATACAGATAAGGTCAGGCCATTCCATTGCTTAAGACCTGCTAATGAATTCTCATCATACTCAGAATAAAATGGAAATTCTTTCATGATTTACAAGTGATCTGGCCCTTGGCCAACTTTAAAGCCACTTTTACACTCTCCCCGTCATTTCCTCTACTCCAGCCATCCTGTCCTCTTTTCTTGTTTTTCAAAGTTCTCCTCCTTCCCCCTCATAGGGTTCTGTGTTGGTCTGTTGCCTGAATGTTTTTTTCACAGATTCTGAATTGGCTAATGCCTCACTGTTCAGCTGTCAGCTCACAGAGTGGTGTTTACATACCTGTTTACCTACATGTTGACTGTTTGCATACCTGTGGTGTAAGGTAAGGGAATGTGACAGTTACCATATCTTTCATTCATTGTTCTAGCTCCATTGCTTAGAACAATGTCTGGTACACAGTAGGTGCTTAATAGTTATTTATTAACTGAATTAAATTTGTTATTACTAGAAAAATTAGCAATGTTAAATCACCATCCTTTCACTGCTTATGTATATATATTTGGCATTCACAAAATATCAAAGGTTAACATTGGCATGAAGTGACTTTGTCATTTTCATTGGCAACAGAAATATTGTTTAATATGAACGCTAACTTTCTCTCATATCCACAGCTATTCTAGATTCAGACTCTGTTTTCTATTACTAATAGGCATTTTTCTTTTAACATGATTTCCCATAAATATGTTAGGCTGTTTATATATAGTTCTTTATTTTGATTATTTAATTTTTTATTACATACTGAAAATAATAAGGTTAAATAAGTATCTGCTAAGTGGAATTGACTTCTTAACAAGATCCCAATAAAACAAATGGTGTAAATGTATGTTTCCAGTTGGCAATACTTGTATCAAGTTTCATCCATCCACTAGCTCCTACTTGTTCGTGCTAATGGTGACATTTTGACATATCTATCCTGCCCTTAGAATTAGCTATGTACAACCCTTTTGATCAATTCTGAGAGCATCGGACCACCAATCTGGGGCTGAGAAATTAAAGTGACCTGGCAGGGGCTTATTTCCAACCTTAAGTCCCATTTCTAATTGCTGCCTTTTATGACACCATGACATTTGGACATGGCATCCTGACTCCACCACATATTGGCTGTGTGGCCTTCTGTGATGTAATTAAAAACAACAACAACAACAACAACAAAGTTTCCATGGCCCCAGACTCCTTATTTATAAAATGGATATCCAGGAAATAGACTCTGAGTCTTCAAGACTTGGTTCAGGAGGTTTGTCAGCCAATGTTTTTGCAAACATCACATCTCTGAGGGGTGAGGGAAATGGGAACGGCCAGAGCAGGTGAACTGTGATGCTGTCCTAACAGAGGTCTCAGCCAAACCTACTGATGCTCTGGAGCTATGGTGGTCCTTCAGTGATGTCCCCAATCTCCACTGAGCCTTTATAACCCATGTATATCAGTTACCGGATGCAAGGGGGTGTAGGACCCTAGGTTAGGTGGCTGTCTTTTGTTGAGAGTGATTCTTGATAGGGAGTTGGGCAAGAGTCTTCCATTGCTAACATTTGCGGGCAGCTTAAGAATGAATGCTCAGTCCTTAAGAGGTGTCTGGGTGGTGCCCCTCAGCATCCATCACATGGACTTAATCATATTTCTTTGCCAAATATCACGTGTTATCAAATGAGATCAAGTGTGTTGAAAGCATCTAGCCTAGTCCCTGGCACTTAGCACTCCATAAAAATTCTCTTCACATGAACGAATGAAAGAAAAAAGAACAAATGTTTTATTGATGCCACATTTTGGTGTTGGTATCTGCTATTTCCTGTATGTCACTGTCTGTCACATGAGTCTCTCTTTCACAAAATATATGACTATACTGACTAAACTTTTTAGAGAGACTCTACTGGGTCTACTGGGTCTACATTTCACAAACTAATCAATTTCCCATCTTCTTTGATTGACCAGCTATACTTTAGAGTTATGGAAAGGACCAGACTAAATGGGTTGACTTAGAAGTCACATGTTGGACCTCTGAAGACAAATTTTGGGAGATTAGACTGACTGGAATCTGATCTTTCACTGAATTAAAAAAAAATCACTTCCAATTTTTAGACTCTAGGGTTACCCTAGAAAGGTGATATTTTCTAATTATGTCATATTAGCTGGCCTATGCATGAGATTCACTGGAAACAAGGCAAATGTAATACATCTCCCAAATCAAGAGAAAGACATATGATATGGTTACTGCTTTTTACAATGTGAGAATTCATACTCTTTATGGAATAGTTTCATACTTTAAAGAAATTCTTCCAACAAATATACTTTTTACATATATTAATTAACAACCTTATTACATAAACAGTTCCTTCCCCATTTATAGAGAGGTTTAAGTGACCTGTTTAGTTGCAGATTTAGTAAGGGGTAGAGCTACGCCTTCTCATTTTGACTGTTATGCCATCTGCACCCACTGTATTACCACAATGATTTTGTTTTCCACTTCAAAATTTTATCTTCTTACTGTACAATTATTTCATTCCATTATCACAAATTTTATGTTTATTATACACCAGGTCCACACAGTGGACCCAAAGGCAAGCACTCACATGGGTAAAGACCAACTATTAAAAGAGATGCAAGAGATACATCGGAACAAAAAAAGCCTCAGACTTTTGTGAGCTGAGTCTACTTCCTGCAGTTTCCTTATTTGTTAGTTATTCAATCACTAGAATATGCAAAGCCAGGCTATTTATATGGTTTTCAGATTTCTTAAAAAGAAGCAGTCACTTCCAACTTCAAATAAATGCCAATAAAGAGTGAAGTTCTTTTTCAGCCCTCAGGGTGACAAATATCATCCTTAGAACAGGCTGTTTCTTCTCAAGTGAACATCCTGAATACATGCTACTTAGACTCCAATATAAACATAATCTAATGGCCAGAGGAAAATCACGTTCTCCTGGAATTGTACATTTTATGACCCTAATAAGGTGATGACAATGGTTCTGTTGTTAATTTTTTTTGAAATCCAATCCAATCACAATTAGACTAATGCAGGACAATTTTAGAGGGAACAAAAATAAAATAATGTGCTCCTTTGGAAAAAAATCTCCAATGAGAGCTATCTCATGACACAGTATCTCCCTGGAGACTGGTTATGGAATTTTCTTGCAGAAAACATTTTATATGATGAAAATGGAGTACATTTGTTTCCTTGGAAACAAACCCTTTCACCTTTGTTGCACTGAATTTTGAGCAAAGAAAATTTAGTAATTAGACCCAGAATCTACCCATTTTAAGCTAGTGGAATTTTCAAACACATGATATTATTAGAAATAATGTGCAGTAAAACCCACTTAGCTCAGTTGTGGTCAAACAAACCTTTATATGACTTAGAAGTACAGACATCTGGCATTCTAAACACTGAAGTAGAATTACCTAAGAACTCTTACACTTGAATGGCTGAGAAAATCCCCCAATTAAAATCACCATCTGACTAAAATAATCTCAGTCACAAAAAAGCAAGAAAGGCATAAACTGAGTAATAAAAATATTAGTTATTAGAAAGTTTCATGATGTGAAAGTCAATACTGTGACTATTGGCCAGTAGTTTCAAATCAGTAACATCTGGGATAGAAAATATTTTCTTTTCTCTTCTTTTCTTTTCCTTTTTATTAAACAAGCCAATATTTACTTTTAATGATCGTGTTGAGTGTTTATAGGAGTCAGGGGGTCAGGGGGCAAGGTGAAGTTGGCTCTCTCCTGTACTGTTGATGGACATGTTAAGCCGCACAGCCATTCCAAAAAGTAATGTGGGAAATAAGAAAATATTCTCTATAGGAAAACAAATTCTTTCCTAAAGAGGAGTCTTACAGCCCTATGTTTTTTTACATCCCAGAATCAACCTCTAGAATATTCTTGAGAAGTCACATGCCTTCTTCTTTTGTATTATGCATGGTAGCCCCCTTTTATCCCTGCTTTCTCTTTCCACACTCAGCTTCAGTTACCCAAGATCAACTGTCCTCTAGAAATGATGTCAGAAGGTCAATAGTAGCCTTGAATAGCTATGTCACCATGCCTATGTCATAACCTCATTTAATCTCATCATGTAGGCATTTTATCGTCTCACATCATCACAAGAGAAAGGTCAGTACAGTACAAGATAGTTTGCCATGAGAGAGAGACCACATTCTTAGAGCTTTTATTACAGTATATCGTTATAAGTGTCCTATTCTATTATTAGTTATTAATGTTAATTTCTTACTGGGCCTAATCTGTACATTAAACTTCATCATAGGTGTGTGGGTAGAGGAAAAAATACTATATAGGGTTTGGTATTATCTGTGGTTTCACGCATCCACGGGGGTTTTTGGTACTATCTTCAATGGATAAAGCGGGGGCTACTGTACTCTTTGCAGAGTAACAATCAAAACATTGGTGAAGCAGGTTAAGACAGGTGAGGGCTAATTCTGACATTCTACAGGCTCGAAATTACTTCGGTAAAAACAATCATATACTTCAATTAAATTCTATATTTTAACTCCTATACTTCCTTCAAATGCTAGAATAAAAATGTTACAGAAATGCATCCATTTTTTTTCTGTTTCATATTTTTCCTTAATAAATACTGTGGATAAGCTTTGAACATTTCATTCTGTCTTTGAAGTTCAAATCACTTCTAAGTGTCCCTAATGCATACAGATAATTGCCTTTTTAAGCTTTTATTTTGAAATAAGTTTAAACTTAACAGCAAAGTGGAAGAAGTAGTAGTAGAGTATACCCTTCATTCCTCACCGAGTTTCCCTAAAGTTAATGTCTTGCATAGCCATACTACACTTACCTAAACAGGACATGAACATGGGATAATATTATTAATTAAACTGGACTCTTTACTTATGCTTTACCAGTTTTTCCACCGATGCTCATTTTTCTATTCCACGATGCAACCCAGTATTTCACATTACATTTAGTTTTAAAATGTCTTTATGCATCTTCAACCTATGATGGTTCCTCCTTCTTTCTTTATCTTCCACAACCTTGATACATTGAAAGAGTACTAATTAGCTATGTTGTAAAATGTCCCTCAGAAGTGATGTACCCTTTGAGCAAATAAGAGGGTTCATGATTTCCATGTAACTTATTACCAATCATATTCAACTTAGTCATTGGTTGACATTGAATTTGCTGGGTTTCTCCACTATAAAATTACTATTTTTGTCTGTGTAATAAGGATCTTGGCGGTAGGTACTTTAGCCCTATAGAAATACCTGTTCTTTTTCAAACCCAGTAGTTTTAGCAATCAATGGTGGATCTTGCCTGCAATTCTTACTGCTACATTCTAAAGGTAACTTTCTGTTTCTCTCACTGCTTCTACAATGATTAATTGGAATTCCTCTGGAAGAAGGAGTTGTAAGGACATTTTGTTTTTGTTTCCTCAGTTTGAAAATAATGATCATTTCACTGTTTTGTCCTAGATCTTCTAAAACATTTGTAACTTTTAGAAAATCAAAGCTGTTATATTAATAAGGCAGGGTAGGGATAGAGAATGTCCTCATAGGCCAAGAAAGTTAAAATTTAACCAGAAAAAAAGGAAAGAAGCAAGAAAGAAAGAAAGAAAGAAAGAAAGAAAGAAAGAAAGAAGAAAAGAAAAGAAAAGAAAAGAAAAGAAAAGAAAAAAGAAAAGAAATTCCATAAAGCAAATACTATCAGGAAAACTACCACTGAAACAATTTATTTGTATTTGTTATTAGTAAGAACACAGGCATATTAGAAATGTACCAAGTCTTGATTATTCAATTATGTATTCAATGAATGGCTGACATTTTGCTAGGTGAGGAAGTGACCTTTATTCATGATCCAACTCAAATATCTCATGTCAAAACACTTTTCTGACTTACTCTCTAGAGTTATTATTCACCCCTTTTTATTGTCTGTTAATGGGTACCTCTGATATTTGCTACTCTGTTACTTTTAGACATCCTCTCCCTCTCCCTCTCCTTCTCCCTCTCCTCTTCCCCCTCCCCTCCAAGATTGCAAGCTCCATGAAATCAGCCATCTCATCCCATTTACCCTTGCATCTCCATCACTTAACACAGTGTTAACACACTACATATGAGTCTTTAAATTAATATTTAATAAATTATTAACAGAGGAATGGATGGATGAATAGATAGGTGGATAGATGGATGGGTAAGTCAAAGTACCTGCCTTCAGGGAGCACAATCCGGTAAAGATTTGAATTCTTATAGTCCAAATATGGGGGACAAGATATAGAAAGAGTTTGGCTCAGTTATTAAAAAGTCACGCAGCTGTAGCAAAATCATTTGCCTTTCTGGGTTTCAGTTTCTCCATCAAATTATTTCTGAAGTCACTTTCAACAATTATATATTCCATCACTTTAACATCTATTTGGATATTGCTAAATATGAGCACTCCTTTCAAAGTGTCCAACTGAATAAAATTTGATAAGCAAGTACATGTATTCTAACACCAGAACTTTTCTATTTTACCCAAATTGCATCAGTGCAAAATGAGATCCTTTTTCATATTACTGTCAATCTGCTAGCTCTTCAGAACTAACCAAAGAGAATGATCATTTTCCATTTCAAGCTATGGCAAAAGCAAGCACATTTTTTGGTGCCTTCCCAGCACCCCTGGAATTACATTATGCATTATGCTAGTCTTGCTTCACACATGCTGATGTTGTTAAGTACATCACCTCTCATGGGACAAATCCATAATCTGAAAAATAAAATTAAATGCTTAATGGCACCACACAGATTTCTTTCTGTGTACAACAGTTTTCTTTAAACTTGCTAATGAAAACAATACCTTGCATTTGCTTTGTATTTTATATTTCAAAGGGCTTTCACATTCCTCACCTTGTATAAGGGAACATTTTTAAACTTTCATGAGCTGAATAGAAGTTATATGTTATCATTATTGTGATATCATTGTCATTATTTGCATGTTTTAATGGATGAATAGTCTCAAGAACCCCATCAGGTGAGGTAAACAAGAAAGGCAAGAATCATTCATTATCCAAGTGTACCAGTTACGTAACAAAGCCACAGACAGGACAAAGGATCTCTCATAATCATAAGCACTGTGACTTCTGGGTATTTTGCTCTTGGCCTAAAGGCATTCACAATTTAATAGACCGTACATAAAGACAACTAGTTATTTTCATTTGATAAATTAACAGTGAGAGGAGGGCGCAAATGTCTGTGGTGATTTCTTAATTGCAACATTTACCAGTTAAAAGAATGAGAATGACATAAAGACTTTGAAAAAAAGAAGAAGGGGTAGGGAGAGAAGAAAGGAGTAAGAGGTAGGGAGCGAGGAAGGGAGGGAGGGTCCCTTCCCATTCATATCCCATCTCTAGAGACACTTGAAAAGTCAAATTGAGAAATTATAATTCTAATATCCTAAAATGCTGACGAACATAAATGTTACATAGCAAGTTACACAGATATACACAGATATACAAAGGTGCTGTGGAGGAAGAGCCTTCAAAATGGTGTCAAGAATATTACATTTGTACACTTTCTGATCAAACATATTAGGATCTCAGTTATCATACATGTTGAAATCATGGTTATCTGAGGCTTAAATTGTATTATTTTCTCTTGTTAAAGTCACTATCCTAACAAAAATTATCAGAGATCCATTGTTTGACCTATCAAGGAGAATGTGCTTACGTGTATGTGGAAATATATTGACCTTTTCAAATGTCAAGGTATGATAGGCTGGATGTTCCCAGTAAAGGGAAAAAGGAAAAGAAAAATAGGTAAATGGTCAAACCATGGAAAAATCTCTTGATTTAAAAAAATCCCCCCCCCAAAAGAAGACCCCTTCAGCTCTTACATATAAAATAAGTCATATCCCAGATAACTTTCTCTATTTCAATAAAAGAATATAAGAATGTATCTATAATATGCCTGCTTTCTTCTAAAAGTGATTTAAGGGCTGTATTTGTAAAATTAACCCACTTATCAGTTCGCTTCCAAGTGTCTTCATTATATGGAATGAGGTTGTAGATTCTACATGTTATTTCATAATAGCATTTGCTTTTAATGAAAAGAAATCTCTTAGGTCTGAAATGAAACAAGAAACAGTAAGATTTATTTCTCTCCATATTTTTTTTGAGAGAGAGAGAGAGTAGGGGAGGGATAGAGAGGGACAGAAACAGAGAGAGAGAGAGAGAGAGAGAGAGAGAGAGAGAGAGAATCTTAAGCAGCCTCCATGCCCAGCACAGAGCCCTATACAGGGTTTCATCTCATGATTGTGAGATCATGACCTGAGCCATAGTTAAGAGTTGTATGCTTAATCAACTGAGCCACTCAGGTGTCCCTTCTCCATATTTTTAAAAGAACCCATCTTCAATGAGGACAATAACAGTAGTGATAATAGCTAATATTTACTGAGTACTTAACATGTGCCAGCCACTGTTCTAAGTGTTTTGCATGTATTACCAAAACCCTATCAAGTGAATATTATTATTACTACCTCATTTTGTAGATGAGAACACTGAGGATCAAAGAAGTTAGATACATATCTCAAGGTTTCACAACCAGTCAGTAGTACTACTAAGATTATAATACAGGTCATGTGACTCCAAAGGCATTGCTCTTCACCTCTACATTACCTTACAAAGGTAGGAAGAAAGCAGGGAGGGAGAAAGGAGGAAGAAGGGAGGGAAAGAGGAAAGGAGAAAAAAAAGGAGGGCCTGTGAGCACGAAAGGGAAATAGAAAAGGAATGTGAAAGGAAATAATTATCTAACTCACGTTTCAAAATGGCAGATTAGCTCTCTCAATGGACAGCTGTGACACCCAGCTTATAGGACACTGAGAATACTTTTGTGAAAGTGAAGAATGCTAACTAATATGCTCATGTTAGAAAGTTGGGGGAGGGGAAGCAGTAGCAGAAATAAGAATGCTGGATTGCTTCTTTAGAACTGCCTACCAAGAACTGGCTTGGACTACTTTCCCTGAAAACTGCTATTAATTAGGGAATGAAAAACATAAATGGGAATTTTCCACTATGAAACTTAATTAGATGCAAACATTAAGTGGACGGTTTTTCCCTTTTTAGCAACAAAAGTTAAGGCACAGCCTTCTTGTCTAATTCTTAGTTATAGTCAAAGAATCAATGTAGCTCCTTTAAGAGACTCGTAACTCACTGCTGCCTAATCTCCATAGGCCTGCTATTGATGTTACATTACATGGTTTCAAATTCTCCTCTCTAGTTTATTCCTCGTAACTTCCCTTAGTTCCATCAAACTGAGCTACTTGTTATTTCTTAAATGACCAGATGTTTACCTACCCAAATGCCCAGTTTTCTTCATGTTTGACCAAATCCTACATTCTTCCAAGTCCCAGCTAAAATGCCTCCCCTCACTACAAAATTTCCCTCCTGTGGTCCCAGTTGGAAGTGCTCTTTCCTTCCTCTGAATTCTTGTCTAACTTTGCATTTGTCTTTACACTTTTCAGTTTATTTTTTAATGTCTTACATGCACGATGCAATATCTTACTTCCTCAGGGTAGATCATAACTCCCCTGAGGCAGCACCACTATCTGGTCTATCTATTGACCTCACATTACTTAAAAGACTGATTTTTAGATAATGAACAAAGAGATTATTAAATTAATATTTGTTTAATTGCCACAATACACATAGCACCATCAGGACATATACAAAATAATTACAGGGAATATACACATGTAGATACATAATGTATAACATATGGGGCATCTACAATGACTTAAACTAAACTCTATACTTCCAGAGAAAACAGTAAGAAAATGGAGTTCTCGTAACAATGTCCACAGAAGCCCCAAACTCAAATACCTGTAGGGGCCATGGAGACAGCATTTAGGACAGAAGCCAGAACTGGGCCTGGTTTAGGAACAGTAGGAAGGATGGAGAAAGGCAAATGGAAAGTGCATACCCCTTCCCTTGCACTGGAAGTGAGATGGAAATACCTTATTACTGTATGGGAATGCTAGCCTACTGTGTCAGAAATTCTGATTTTGATGTGAAATCCAACAGTGTTTATATCCTCGTAACGAGTCATTATGATTATTTTGTGTTTTTAATTTTAATAAAACATTGTGTAGTCAATAAAACCATTTGTGGGCTGAATCCAGGCTGTGATCACCAGCTTAGGATATTAGACCTGAAATTTTCAGGCAGGTGTGATGGAAATAATGGAGGTCAGAGATCTACGACTTCTTTCTGAGACACACTTTTCTCTAATTCTTGTCATCACTACTAGTGTTAAGGGAAGAAGTACTTAAAGTTAACTTCCCCAAGAGATTGAAGAAGAGTGAGATGTCCCCCAGCCATGGCATTCTGGGTGATTTAAACTGAAAAATTTATTGTCTCAGGTCTGGAGACTAGAAGTCCAAAATCAAGGTGGGTTCTTTCTGAGGGCTATGTGAGAGCATCTGTTCTAAGCCCTTCTCCCAGCTTCTGGTAGCCTCAGATGTTCCTTGGTTTATAGATGGCATCCTCAATGGGTCTTCATGTTGTCTCCCTTCTATGCATCTGTCTCCGTGCTCAAATTTCTCTTTTTGCAGAGATACAGTTATACGCGATTAGGAGCCACTCTAATGACTCTATCTTAACTTAATCATTTGCAAAGACCCTATTTCCAAATTCATAGGTCCTGGGGATTAGAACGTCAACATCTTCTGGGGGAACACAGTTCAACCCGTAACGGCGATACTGTGCACAACCCAGGGCTTCCTGCAGAGCTTTATCCGCTCCTTGGAAATTCCCGCAGAAAATTATGCCAGGAAGAGAGAAATGAGAGTTGTGGCAGTAGCATCAGTTAAAGAGCAGCACCCTGGAACACAGAACAGCTTTTCTATGCTGGTTGATGGAGAATGCCAGAAACAATATTATTTCTCCTGAGAAATAAGTAAATCTATTTCCTTCTTCTCTATAATCTAAGGACACAGTCAGCTACCTTTACATGCTGCCACATGCACAAGCAGCTGTTCTATGTGTCCTGCTCCAGACTAATGGTTTTAAGGGCAAGATCCTCCCTGCTGTTATAGGACTAAATGCACCAATGCCCTCTGTGTACGGTGGCACACTAGCCAAAACCACACTGAGTTTCCGCAAATACATGAGCTACATGGTGAAAAGATCTTGTACAATCATCTCTTACAATGAACTCCTGATCTTTCCACTCCCCTATTTTCTTCTCAAACACCTTTAGAATGAGACCAAAATAGAAATTGTCCAGAACCCAGCTAGGTCGCCTAGCTGAGCACACCGAGACAACATGCATCTTAAATGAGACTCCACTGTTTCTCTAAGGCCCTTAAGGATGTGAACCCTTGAAAAGCCCAATTCATCTCTCTGGATGAACCATGCTACTTGTAAAATGATGGAAGTGAAGAAGGTTATGTATATAAAGATGAAGAAGGTGGGGCTTCTGGGTGGCTCAATTGGTTAAGCATCTGAATTTTGATTTCAGCTCAGGTTATGATCCGCTCAAGTCATGATCTCACAGTTCTGGGTCTGAGCCCTGAGTCAGCTCTGGGATATCAGCTTGGGACTCTCTCTCTCTCCCTCTCTCTCTCTCTGCCCTTCCCAGCTCACATCTCTGTCTGTCTAAAAATAAATAAATAAACATTTTAAAAAAGATGAAGAAGGTTATACGCAAAAAGGAAACAGCATTAGCTGTTCTTACGAGAATCCAGGAAGGCTTTCCCAAAAAAGGTGACATTTGCACAGGTTTTGAAAAAATTGGTGAGGAATTCGCCAAGAAACAAAGAGAGAATGAACATCCCAGGCACAAAAAAAAAAAAAGTGTGCAGAAGTAGAAAGAAAAAATATGGCACATTAGAAACAAATGAGGAATGTATCCACTCAATTCTTAAATGCCACAAACTCTAAGACAATTCATCAATGTAATAGATGTAACAACAGTTTTGTTGCATTTTTGTTAGAGCACTAACACATCATCTGCACATATAAATTTTCATACATATCCTCTTTTCAGTGATGATTGTATATGAAGAAGAAAAATGTCCCAGAATCAAGGAAAAACTAGATGATGTGACAATTCCTTCCAGTTCTCACATTTTATAAACCACTGGGCTGCCAGGGTCCCAGAAACTAACTCAGTTTATCAGATGAAAATGGAACACATACTCACAAATGGATAAAGCTCTATGCTGAGGACTATGGGGGAACAGAGCAATAATTTAGAAGTAGTTGCAGCCTTGGAAACTTTTTTAAAAGCTTGGTAAATTTCACATGCGTTAATATCACACATCTTCAAACATGTATACTTAATCTGCTAATTTTTCTTCATTCAAGTACAATCTTATATCTGCCAGTATTAAATGCTGCCTTGCCAGATATTCCATAATTATAGTCTGTGCAGATCTTCTGTGCTCTTGAGTTTTCTAATGAAATTGCTTTAAATCAGCATTACAATAGAGTCATTATTCATAAACAGTTGTAAAAAGGGTCAGGAGGAATTTCTCATTAACACTCAAGTACTGGGGTCCATGAATTTGATTTCAGAAGTTAAGAAAATCTCTACACTATCATCAGTTTTTGTTTGTTTTTAATTAATAAGAGCTTTCTTGTGAAGACAAAGAGATTGAATGCAGCTATGTGCATAATTACATCTACTTATCTAAGCTGCAGCTTGCATTTAAACAATTTTACTGAATGTCTGTTTTACTTTATCCACAAGTGTTTATCTTCTTTTCCTCCTTATACAGTTTTAAAATAAAAATTGGGGCGCCTGGGTGGCGCAGTCAGTTAAGCGTCCGACTTCAGGTCACGATCTCACGGTCCGTGAGTTCGAGCCCCGCGTCGGGCTCTGGGCTGATGGCTCAGAGCCTGGAGCCTGCTTCAGATTCTGTGTCTCCCTCTGTCTCTGCCCCTCCCCCGTTCATGCTCTGTCTCTCTCTGTCTCAAAAATAAATAAACGTTAATAAATAAATAAATAAATAAATAAATAAAAATAAAAATAGAATTTTTTAAATTCTGGTTAAGTACACAATGATGAAGGGGGGAAGGGTCTGTCATCAGCACCTGAGAAAGACTAAAGCTGGATTAAAAGGGGTAAATGATGAGGTAGGGCAGAGAAAGACAGACTTAGGCTAGTGACATCCTGGAGGCTTCAGCTGAAAAGGGAATCAGAATGAGCCCTCAGTTGGAAAACTGGAAAAATAGTCTAAAGTCTTTATATAGACTTCCAGATATTTACACCCCCATCCCACTCCTCAAGCAAAAAAAAAAAAAAAAAAAAGAGGAAAAGGAAGAGCTCCTGTAAAGAACCTACTAAATTGCATGGTAAAACTTCCAAGATATACGTGTAGTGGGGGGGACTGAAAACAAGCCCAGCACAAAATGCCCGGTTCAGTGTCCTGTCTGCTTACAATGTCTGAATATCCTAAAACTAGACCTACCCTCGCAGACAGAGCTCCAAACCAACTTTTTCGTGGACTCATCGCTGAATCTGAATGGACAATCAGGAATCATTAGACATTTGAGGTAAGCCTAAAATATGAGAAAGATCCAGAAAAAGAAACAAAATAGAGATAATTTGACAAAGCTTTCAATATCTGAGTATGCCCATGTAAGTGAACATAAACCTTAATGAATTCCTTCAGTGGAAAAGGAGGTATAAAGGAACTGCTCTTCTAATGTTTGTTCTCTCTCTCCAAATTTCCTATCTTTTGTACAATTGATGAGCATTCTATAGGCTATGCTTCAGGAGCCCTAGAACTCTTGTCTAATGCAAACAAGGAAATGTAACAGACACAGAATGTTGCCAATGCTAGCGACTATAAAGTAAGGCATTATATCTAAAGAAAGGAGAGTTTGGCATAAAATCATAGAAACACAGGAGTCAGAGAAGTAGTTTGGCATCCTTAATTTAGGATATTCAGGGGACATTTTCAAGAAGTGCTAAAATACAACCCTGAATCTGTAAGACCTCACAATTTGAGCAAAAGAGTGTTGTCATTAGTTGTCATGCCTGGGACATTTCAGCAGGATTCTCTACACCTTAAGCAAAATATGCCAACATTCAACTCTGCTCAGATCAGCCTTCTAGAGCAATGATTTGATAAATAAGTCTGCCCAACTAATTAAAAAGGAGGAAGAGATATTCATCTAGTGGATTTGCCCAATGCAAACTCCCCATAGTTCCAGCATGCTATGTTCTATAATCAGAAAATTTTATGTTTGCCTAAGGTGCTATCAATTTCCTAGGGTCTGATTAACTCCTAGGCAGGGTTAGAATCAAATTTTTTACCTCAACGCTTGATGAATTCATAAGAACAATGCCATTCTGCATTAGTCTAGCTGGGTAGCTCCTTGCCTGGCAATAATACTCTATATTTAATATACATTTCTCTAAATCAGTGTTTTCCAATTTTGACTTCACATCATTAGGATTATCTGGGGAGCTATTAAAAAAATTGTGATGTCTGGGCCAATTCCAGATATTCAGATTTGTCTGATCTGTAGTGGGACCTGGGCATTCATATGTTTTAAGCATTTCCCACGTGATCCAAAAGTAGGCAAGGGAAGGAAGGGAATTACTGCTCTGAACTAAATTACTGTAGGTCAGGAGTTCAAAACAATCCTGGGCACCAACAACTCGGTATGAATCACATCATCTTTTCCAAGTGTCAATATTATCTTACTGATGTTTCTATATACCCATTTTTGCTCCATGATCAGATGATTTCAACAAGGGGAGATTATGGGAGAAAGACTGTTACTTAACAGATAAAATACTTTCTCGATGCCTGAAACATCTCAAGAATAAATGCAGCCACAAACTCCCTAACCTTGGAAGGCTTTGAGATTAAACAAGATTCAGTATTTTCTGTGGGCTATTGTATGCAAGGACATTAAAAAATGAGTTAGACGTAGTCTCTGTTGGCAGGGATTTTTTAATCTAAACTTCTCATTCTCTAATCTAAGAATCTAAGCTTCTCATTCTCATCTATACATCATCTATACATCTCATTTATACATCAATTATTTTATTTTTATTGGACTAATAATAAAATTCAGAACCAGGTATTAGTAGTTCTGCCTTTTCCTGGCCTTCATTTTTATTAACAAATCTATCTTATTATCTTATTTTATATCTACATTTTATTGGCTTTAAAACCTTAGGCAACTTAAATACTATAAACCTTAGTTTTCTCATCTTTAAGAAATGTTTTTAAGAGTAGAAGTGCTTACCCTCAAAAGATTCTTGTAAGCATTAAACAAATTTGGCATATGATGCACTTAGCACAGCGCCTGACACAAAGTGCCCAATAAATGTTTATTATGTATCGACTCTCAAAACAATGTATTCAATGCATAATTTACTCTTTTCTTCCCACTATTATTAGAGTTTAAAGAAACTAAGGAGGGGCGCCTGGGTGGCGCAGTCGGTTAAGCGTCCGACTTCAGCCAGGTTACGATCTCGCGGTCCGTGAGTTCGAGCCCCGCGTCAGGCTCTGGGCTGATGGCTCGGAGCCTGGAGCCTGTTTCCGATTCTGTGTCTCCCTCTCTCTCTGCCCCTCCCTCGTTCATGCTCTGTCTCTCTCTGTCCCAAAAATAAATAAAAAAAAAAAAAAAAAAAAAAAGAAACTAAGGTATTTATAAGAATTGCTCTAATGCACTGACAAGAATTCTATTGATAGTGCATGAAGTGAATACATTTTTGTATTTTTAAAAAGAGATATGAAGAAGAAACACTTAACAAATGGAATTTAAACTCACTGTTAATTTAGTTACAAGTGCTGCCTAGATAGACATCCAACATACATTTTACAATCAGCTGTTTCATTTTCTTCTTCACATGTGGGCTCTTCATTCTCTTAGAGCAGCTGTGTAATTCAATGATTAGAATTATCTTATTATGGACTAGCACAGTGAATATAAAACACATATATGAAAATAACAGGATCTTGTATTAGGAAATGATTATAACATAGAGCAGCAACAGCAATTTTGTATTCCCTTGTCCTGATGAAACCCATTTTTGTTTTATAAATCATTAGATATTTTCCAACTCTGCAAAATAATGTAAATTGATGTTTTCCCTCACAAAATGCTAGTTAAAGTAAAATTTTGATGGCAATTATAATTGTAAATTGATCACAAGCTTTGAAATATCATATGCAAATAAAGCAGCTCAAAGCATAGGACATCTGGAACACCACGGCAATGCAACTCCAAGGTTTTTTCTCCAGTGCAAAATGTTCTAGTTGGGTAAACAGATTAACCTTTTTGCATGCTATTCGCACATCTGATTCAAATCCACGGGGGAAAGCACCTTTCAGTGCTTGAGAATTCTAAATGAGAATCCCAATTTTGTCTCAAAAACAAACAAAAAAGAAACCTGACCACTTCAGACGCTAACACCAATCACTGAAGACAAACCCCAATACCGTTTGGGGCAGCACCAGATTTGGAAGACCCAGTTTTCAGCTCTGTTCTGCTATGTACTTGCTGTGTTATGTTGGGAAACTCACCACATTTCTCTGAGTCTCTGTTTGCTCCTTTCTAAAGTGAGGAGGACACCACCTCCCTCATAGGGGTACTAGGGAGGTACTATTCACCGTCATGAAGCTCTTGGTAAGCTAAAAAAAAACCACTTCAGAATGACTGAATATGAAAAAGTATGGATGCATTGATGATAGAAGTATGGGAGGAAAACACACACAACAGCAGAGACAAAGGGAAACTGAATCTGTACAATAATCAGGCAGTATACATGGCAGGGGCATGGCCCAGTTAGGGGTTGTCCTCTCCTCTTCATTTACAACTGTCATCTTGGCCATGGTGATCATGAGACACGTATGAGAATGTATGTAAACCACCTGGCTCATGGTAGACATCCAGTAGGTCTTTGCTTATCCACTTGCAAGTACTAACCCATGACTCATTTTTTTTTTGCTATCTGTACTTATGTGGTTATTTAATTAGCTCAATATACATTCACCAAATGCTCCATTTTCAGGAAAAGATATAATTCTGCCCTCCTTAAGGTTTGGGGTGAGACAGATAGACACTCAATAAATAATGTCTCCAAATATATCATTATTAATTGTAATAAATGCTCTGAATAAAAAGTACTAAAAGAAAACAACACAAGAACATCCAACTTTGAGAAGTTTGGGATGATTTCTACCTCTTTATTACTACTTTGATTTTTCAATTATGTCTCCCTTTTCTCTACAAGTAAACTTAAGGTCCTAAGTATGTATATGTATATGTGAGTCATACACACACACACACACACACACACACACACACACACACACACACACAGTAAGTATGGATCTTAATGACCACATGGCTTGTGGATCCACTACTGGTGAGAAAGCTGAAATCAAGCAGGGGACAGTGTCCTTCGTCTCTAAGCCTCATTCTTCATGCAATCATACCTGCAAACATTTCTGTGACATAAACAAGGCCCCAGACTATAATGAGTGTGACTAATCAACATCTGTCAGACACCAACAATTATACTCACTTGGGACTGAAAAGGCAAAGAAACATGATTTAAGATCATGTTTTGAAAACCCTTCATGGCAATAGAAAAAAAATAGCTATAATTAAAAAGAAAAAAGCAGCTCACTATGATAGATGTTCCAGCAGCTGCTTATATTTGCTGGTTCCAGGGTGCTGGCTCTCCTCTGCTTGCTCCCTCCACAGGCACTCTCCACCTTTCCCCCCGTTCTCCTTCATGCTGCAAAAGGCTGCCCTGATGAATTAAGTCACTTGGCTCTGTTGCCCCAACTTCTCTTTGTGTTCAGCCAATGGAGAGTGGAAGCAGGTCAGGAGAGGCATTTATTCCCTAGGCCTCCATCCTGAGAGGTCACCATGGACCAACTGAGAGGTTCATCTCTTTAGGTGGCTGTCTCTGCTCATCCTCACATGTAACCGGCTCCCTCGCCTCTCTCTCAAGGCTTAGGGACATTAAAAGTACCACTGTCTCTAACATGGGCAACTGAACTATCCTTGGTGGCTTCCTTTATATATGTTTATAAATAAATCTTTTTATAAATCCTCTCAAATTATCTTAATTTGAGAGCACTATCTCTTTCCTACATTCCTATATTCCTATGAATATCTATATCTATCTATCTATATACCGATATAGATATAGATATAGATATAGATATAGATATAGATATAGATCTCCATGGAATTTTACATTAGAGAATAATTCACACATATTAATGTACCACTTCAGTTTTTAGATGAGGACAGGGGAAGTTGTTTGCTGAGAGTGAAAAAACTAGTGGCAAAACCAGTATCTGAGGGTGTTTTTATCAACTTAGACTATGCTCTAAGGCAAGTGGTTCTCAGAGTGTGTTCCCTAGACCAGCTGCTACAGCATCATGAGGCACTCAGGCAATGTATTAGAAAGCAAACCTAGGGGCGCCTGGGTGGCTCAGTCGGTTAAGCGGCCGACTTCGGCTCAGGTCATGATCTCTTGGTCAGTGAGTTCAAGCCCCGCATCAGGCTCTGTGCTGACAGCTCGGAGCCTGGAGCCTGTTTCAGATTCTGTGTCTCCCTCTCTCTGACCCTCCCCCATTCATGCTCTGTCTCTCTCTGTCTCAAAAATAAATAAATGTTAAAAAAAAAAAGAAAGCAAACCTACTGAATCAGAAACTCTAGGGTAGGACCCAGCAATCTGTATTTAATAATCCCTCTAGGTAGGTGATTCTGATGCATATTAAAGTTTGAAAATCACTGTTTTATGGTGCCACTTTAATATCAAACATATGAGATGAGGAAAATCTCATTAATTTAGACTACTATGGAAGAAATTTCATTTTAATGCAAAGCCTAAGCTAAATAATAGTCTTTTTAAAAAACCAGATACACCAATGTACATAGCAGCATGATTTATAATAGCCAAAAGGGAGAAAGAACTTGAGTGTCCATCAACAGATGGATGGATAAACAATATGTGATATATACATACAACAAAATATTATGCCTTAAAAAAGAGTAAAATTCTAACACATACTACACTAGATGAAACCTGAAGACATTATGCTAAGTGAACTAAACCAGGTACAAAAGGATAAATATTGCATGATTCCATTTATTTTTTTATTTTTATTTATTTATTTTTTAGATATGAAATTTATTGTCAAATTGGTTTCCATACAACACCCAGTGCTCATCCCAAAAGGTGCCCTCCTCAATACCCATCACCCACCCTCGCCTCCCTCCCACCCCCCATCAACCCTCAGTTTGTTCTCAGTTTTTAAGAGTCTCTTATGCTTTGGCTCCCTCTTTCTCTAACCTTTTTTTATCCTTCCCCTCCCCCATGGACTTCTGTTAAGTTTCTCAGGATCCACATAAGAGTGAAAACATATGGTATCTGTCTTTCTCTGTATGACTTATTTCACTTAGCATCACACTCTCCAGTTCCATCCACGTTGCTACAAAAGGCCAGATTTCATTCTTTCTCATTGCCATTTAGTATTCCATTGTGTATATAAACCACAATTTCTTTATCCATTCGTCAGTTGATGGACATTTAGGCTTTTTCCATAATTTGGATATTGTTGAAAGTGCTGCTATAAACATTGGGGTACAACATTGGGAAATGCATGATTCCATTTATAAGACATACCTAGAGTAGTCAAATGCATAGAGACAGAAAGAAGGATGGTGATTGCCAGGAGATGGAGGGAGGGGAGAAGGTGTGCCGAGTTTCAGTTTGTGAGGATGAAAATGTTCTAGAGAATGATGGGGGTGGTTGCACAACAGTGTAAATATACTGAATGCCACTGAATTAACTGTACACTTAAAAATGGTTAAAATGGTAACTTTTATGTTACGTATATTTTGCCATAATAAAAACAGAAACAATTCTTTTAAAACACATAAAATAAGTGCTGGAAAACTATTTCAAACTTTATATCATTACCATATATGGTTTTTCTTAGTGAATGTTGGTGCTCTGGTTTTCTCATGTTGATGAGAATGTGAAATGCCTTAAATCTGAGCAAAGGAGTATTATTTCATCATTTATTTATAAATACTTTGCTAAGTTGATAAAAGCGCTTTATCAGATAGGTTAATCCTCATGATAACTTGTGGTTTTTTTTTTTCTCTTGTTCCATAGGTGTTATAAGTTAAGCTTCAGCCCTGCCCAACTTGGTCATATTAACTAGCTCATAACCTATCTAACTCCACTTATCCCAAACCTCTAAATTTCCCAGCTAGTTACTAACAAGATCGGATAACAGTAGGTGCAAGTGTTAGTGGTAGTAGTAGTTATCATCACAGTGGTAGTTGTAGTAAAAATAGCTGATATTTAAACTGAGTGCTTACTACATATTAGAACATTGTTTTGATTGCTTTGTGTGTATTCACTTACTTATTTCTCCAACAACTAACTATATGAGGTAGATACTATTATTACCTTATAAGCCACTGACAGGTTAAGTAATATTCCCACGTTTACCCAACTGGTTATTGTGGAAGCAAGATGAGAATACAGATGGTTTGACTTCAGAGTCTACACTTTTAGCCGTTAGGCATTACTACTCACCCAAGCCCCTTATTAACTTCTGCCATATGTTTGGCACTCACTATATGCCACGAAGTATGCTGCGTGTTTAATCAAACTTTATATCAGAAAGTCATACTGAAGAGTTGGAGACACAATTTGTGGAATCTGTTCATGCACTGCCCTTGCTCACTTTTTCTCAGGGTGGGTGCTGCAGTCAGGTATACACACTGGAAGTGTGTTTTAGTTTAGTTAAAGCTGCTTAAGTTAGGGGCAGGGAGGCTCCCCAAGGTCCTCCAAACACCTCCCTTCACACTTTTCCATACTTAAAATTTGACAGAAGTTACTCTTTTGACTGTGTCCATTGGTTACTATTATCTCACACTCTCATCAATTTCTGCTCTTTATTGAAAATCTAGGTTTAAATAACGATTTGAAAAATCAGAATCGTCTTCATCACCATTGATCTGCATTTATGAACACTTTCAAACGTTTTGCTAGAACAGTCAAGTTTTTAAGTGACCTAGACCCAGCAGTAGTCCTGAAAACTTAGAGTAAGGATAACTTTGCAGTTGAAAGTGTTGACAATGAGTGACTTGATCTTTCTGCCATCAGACAATCAGAAAATCTCTTGTCTAAGAGTACTCCGCAGAAATTAACTAAGTCACTTGTGCATCCTTTTAGAGAGTCCCACAGATTTGATCCTTGATATACTAATACAAATACCTATTGCAAAGATCTTAGCAATATCAATATAGCCATCTAACTTCACCTACAGAACTATTGTTATGCCTAAGGAATTATCCCATCATCACCAATTACCTGTGTATTCTTACATACAATTTGCAAAGAAATTATGAAACAAAAAGAATTTCAAGAAGTTGGTCTGTTTTAGATATATCTCCACCAGGATTGTCTAAAACAGAGTTTCACTAACTCTATGTCCTAATGACAATGCATTAATTACCTTATCTGTTAATGACCAGGTACAATGAACTAGTGAGGGATATTGAAATAAGTTGATTATTTTAGTCAACACAGATTTCATTTCTCCATCCACCATCTGCACATCGGACAAAACACTGGTGGGAGGGGGGATAACTGATGAGAAGATTAATGGAATGGAACCAATGGTGTGGGAAGAGTCTTTCTATATGACCAATGGTTTGACTTAAATTCGGTCAATTTCAGACAAGCTATGTTCATTGGAAGATGATATGAAACCATTTGTTTGTTTTGTCTATTGAATCAAATAATTTAAAACAACTCCATGAGTAGAACTGAATATTTTGGATACTATGCTCAATAAATACAAACATATATCAACACCATAATATCATTAATAGAAGGCATTAAAATGAATGTGTATTTTTTTAAAAAAATTCAAATGAAAGGTCTGAACTTTATTTTCACCATAAGGGTTGAGATTTGTTGCTGCTGTTGTTGTTTTATTGACATTTATTTCATAGCAACAAGAGCTGCAAAACAGCTTTTATTGTCTTGGGTTGACGCTTTTACAACTGAGATTGATCATATTCACCTGGAAGCTTAGAATGGATTTTGTATTCTACAGTATCCAATTTGTCTTCAGAAAGACTTGCTTTACCTATCTCATTAAAGGTTTAGAATCATGAAAGGTCCTAAAGGGAAAAACACTAGCAAATAACTTGGTGTTCTGCCTGGAAATGAATACATGTGCATGATAGTATACCATCTTCGGGGACAAAGACTATAACAAATAAAAAGTCTTTTTGGTATCACTCTGGACTTACCAGGAAAAGTCTCATGGGAAGGCAGGTATTTTTTGCTGTTTTCTAAATGATTGAAACAGCTGAAAACTTTAAGTGCTATATGTGTGTGTGTGTGTATGAACTTAAATCCAACTTGGTTAACATATAGTGTAATAATGATTTCAGGAGTAGAATTTAGTGAAACATCACTTACATGTAACACCCAGTGCTCATCCCAACAAGTGTCCTCCTTAATGCCCATCACCCATTTAGCCCATCCCCCTACCCAACAGGCCTCCAGCAACCCTCATTTTGTTCTCTGTATTTAACAGTTTCTTATGGTTTGCCTCTCTGTTTTTATCTTATTTTTCCTTCCCTTCCCCTATGTTCATCTGTTTTCTTTCTTAAATTCCACATACGAATGAAATCATATTTGTCTTCCTCTGACTTATTTTCCTTAGCATAATACATTCTAGTTCTATCCACGTTGTTGCAAATGGCAATATTTCATTGCTTTTTGATTGCTGTATCTATATATAAGTATATAGATATACACCACATCTTTTTTATCCATTTATCAGTTGATGGACAGTATTTCCATAATTTGACTATAAATTTGGCTATAGTTGATAATACTGCTATAAACATTGGGGTGCATGTGCCCCTTCAAATTTTAATATCACTGTAAACCATAATCTCAAATAGAGGGAAATGGGTGTTAATAACCCAAGTTTATTACTGTGATGTTCTCATTTCAAGTATACATTAAAAGTAATGAATGACAGCTCTTGGTCTTAATTTAATTTAAGATCAATGTTGGTATGTAATGTGTTGGTATGTTTTTATGCATTCAGAGTGAGATAGGACTTCCCATTTCCTGGAAAGTAATGGAACATATGCTTTAGTATACGCAGATTTTATTATGAAAAGTGAATTTCACTCAGAGGCCACATGGAAACCTAAAATGTTCTCATAGATTGCACAGGAGAAAAATATCTATATAGCTGATTCATTGTGTTTAATGGCAACAACACCAACTCAATGTTAGGGAATTATATTGTTTATTTATGTGTATTTATAGGCTTGTTTTTCAACTTTAGTTTTAACGTCATAATGAAAACTACAAGTATAGAGTAGAACCTTAACTAGATTTTACCATGATCTTCACTAGAAAAGCCAAGCCTCCTTCCACAGCTTAATTAGCCTAAATTGATGTCTATAGTCTATCACTATCAATATGTATGGAAAAATACTTCACCAACAGAGGAACTTTAAGGACATTTTCCCAGACACATGCTGGCCTCATTTCAGGAGCTTAAGACACAAAATAGGAATCAGGACAAGACCAGGACATCTAATGAAAGAAGAAAAAAACCAAAATCTTTTATTAAAGCTCCAACCTTTTGGAGAAATACATCCAGCATCAGCTCTGTCTCGTGTCCTTGAGCTTCCTGAGGGTCTCAAGAAGGAGGAAGGGACACAAAGGAGCCTGCCTAAGGCAGGATCTCTCTTACTCCATGACGCTCAGTGGTATCAACAACTCACTTTAACCTTTCTATGAAGAGTCATGGTGATGCTTTAGCGGCAGGTGCCAATTTTTAACAAAACCAACAACTTGCAAATGTGTGTACAATGCACTCCAACAACGAAACTGAATAACCTGAGGGAAGCAAAGTGATTTTATTCTATTGCTAATAACAAACCTACATGTATCAGCTTTAGAAAATATTTTCATAAAGAACCATAAAGATCCTTCCTTTTATACAATTAATTTCCTGAAAGGTAAACTGTGGTGTATTTTCTGGCAAATATACCTCTAAAAGTATTGAAACAATACTTAAGGCATGATCTCTAAAGAATGTGGATCCAGTAAATTTGGTGTGCTGTCAACTGGACAGAGGTTTCTGATTTCCACTCCTGGCCACATTAACTCTGTGACTTGCAGAAAGTCATTTTCTGACTCAGGAAAGTAAAGGGAAGACGTGATCTAAATGATCTTACAGATCCCTTCTGTTTTTGTTTTGTTTTGACTATAAAAGATATCTGTTTGCTTTATTTTATTGAACCATATTAAATAAATATGCAAGCCAAATCAAATTTTAGAAAAGAGATCTACTTTGCAGGAATTCTAGCAGAAGTCCTTTATAAGGATGTGACAATAACCCCAGGTATTTTTCTCATAAGTTGAAAATGTCTGATTAAAAGGCCCTAATGTAAGCTTCTAAAACATCAAAGACTTAGTACAACGATACTGCTCACTTCACCAGCAATACTCACAGCAAAATTGATCCCATTATTTCCCATGTGATGCTAGGATGATAATTTCTAATATACAGAATTTAGTCTCTTTGGGAGTAGTTACATTTTCATAAAATTCAAAATAAATAACAGTTAGACCATTTATTCTCCCTGAAAGTATGGCATAATTCCATATTCAAAACAGAGTAATAGCACAATGCAGAAAACTTTCTAATAAACAAAAAACCTTAAAAGATCTTATTATGTAACACTACTGGGGCCTATCTCAATTAACTGTTAGAATCAAAGTATTAAAAATTCAAAAGCTTAGAGTTTAGCCACAGAAAGGTGACAGCAAAGGTTTCTGGCATCTTGTTTCAGCAATAATGCCTATTTGGGATGTACAATTAAAACCTATACCTATAATATCCTTTATACAAACAACAGGAAGTTTGGAAACTGTATTCTGAATGAGTTCTAATACAACTGACCAGCAGTGGGAAATTCTAGCTACAAATAGTTCAGGCTAAACTTAAAATAGCCATAATCAGATTAATAGAGAATTCATTTTTTATTCATTTACTGGTTGATTAAACAAATATCTATTTAACAAATTGATTAAGCAAATATTTATTAAACTTGTACTAAGCACAGTTTTAGGACCTATAAATACTGCGGTGAATACACCAAAGTTCTCATAGAACTTACTTTGAAGTGAGGAAGAGAGGGAAATAAACATATAAATACATAACATCAGGTGGTAACAAGAGCAAAGAAGAATCAGAAAGCCAGGTAAGAAAATAAAGAGTAAAGAGGTGGTTCCGTTTTCGAAATATGAGCAGCAAAGACTTCATCTTTGATGAAGTGACATTTAAGCAAGGACTTAAATGAAACAAAGAGCAAGACAGGAGATTATCTGGGTGAGATGTGTTACAAGCAGAAGGAACACTCCAAGTGCAGAAAGCACTCTGTTCCGATAACATCAACGTAGAACAGAGTTCTAGAGTGATTGTTTCATAAAAACAGAGACCACATGCCTTAATTTATTTTCCATAACCCACCACCTTTTGTGCATTGTAGGTACCAATATGTGCTTGGCACTGAGATAAGTTGACTTTAATAAATCCCTGCCTCCTCGTTTACCTATTCAAGAAAGGAAGAAAATATATGTTTCACTAGCTTCTGTCTATCAGCGATGGACTGCTATTTTATCAGGGTTTACTGAATGCTGTGTCCAGCATCATAAAGATAGAAAAATATTTCATTCTTTCATTATTTTAAAATGTATATTATGCTATTAAAACTGTAGTAACATAAAGGAACAACAAATTTGAAATGAGTTAAAACTACAAAAGTACATTAAATTACATACTTTAATTTATTCTTTCATCTTGTTCAAGGCTTTCACCAGGCCAAATACAAAAGATCTGAAAATCAGATTTAGTTCAGAGCTTTTGGGCAACTAAGGAGGTAAAAAAGTAACGGAAGGTGTACTACGGTACTTCAAGTTTCACTGTGTGTGTGTGTGTGTGTGTGTGTATGTTTCAAATGAAGGTACAATATGTTTTTATACAACCTTAATGAAAACTATAAGCACAATATCAAAATACAGCCGAGTGAAGCCATTTATGGGAGAGTTCAAGGAAAATACTTTTAATGCTCTAACTTGATATAAAAACGGAGCCTTAAAATTTAGAAACAAGCATGTTCATTATAATCTGTAGACTGCCTTTCTTGACTGTTAATACGTTAATATCCATAATTGTGTTTTTCTTGGAACCTAGAGAGCAAAAATTCAAATAACCTCTTGAAGAATCACTAGGAGGGCTGACATTTTGAACTGGTGATGGAAAGGAAGAACTCAGGCTACATATGCAACATGTGCAGGTTTAAAAGCTATTTGATTTCAAGGCTAAAGTGTTTGGACTTCTGCTTCTAGCCATGACAGAATAATGAATGAATCCTTCCACCTCAAACCATTAGAAAACTGGACAAAATGTGAAACAATGGACCGTGGTTCTTAGAGAAGATAAAATAAATGGAGTAAGTCCAATGAAAGTGAAGCGTACAGCCTGAGAATAGCTGCCATGCTGCAGTTCAGAGAGGGGAACACAGATAAAAGCCCAAGACTCCCAATGAGTTGAGAAGAAAGAGAACAGAGTTTAGGGAGGCCAAAGGGGTAAAAAATACAAAATAGAGCACCAGAGATAAGTGAGCTGCACAGAGAGAGTTCTCCTGGGCTCTGCTGAGGGATCCCCTTGAGTCTGGCTGAATATAAATACACAATTGTATGAGAAGAAACTACCCAAGCCTGAAAAGAAGTCTCAATCTGAACAATTCCCAGAGCTTACAAAGAACTAACCACAGTGCATGTTTCCACCAGCCAGTGTGATTATATGGATAATCAATAAGAGGTATCATACAGTTATCACAATAGCAATGAAGACTGCGAGACTAAGGGCTACTCTGAACTCACCATAGCAAAGTTTAAAAGCAAGCTTCAAAAAACTCAAACTGATTCCACGAAGCCTGTGCCAGAACAAAGTGCATCACTACTTAAGGTATACGAAAATCCAGCAGTAGAGGAGCTTGGGTGGCTCAGTCGGTTGAGCATCTGACTCTTTATTTCAGCTTATATCATGATCCCAAGGTTGTGGGATCAAGCCCCACAGGGCCTTGTGCTAAGCATGGAGGCTGCTTAAGATTCTCTCTCTCTCTCTGTCTCTCTCTCTGTCTCTCTCTCTGTCTCTCTCCCCCTCTGCCACTCTCCCCTGCTCACGCACTCTCTCTCTCTCTCTCTCTCAAAATAAATAGATAAATGTATAAAATTGAAAATAAATAACAATAAAAATAAATAAATAAATAATCAATCCAGCAGTAAACAACATAAAATGCAAAATGTCCAGCATCAATAAAAAAATAAACAAATAAAAGAAAATAAAATCAATAAATGGGAAAAATCAATCAATAAAAACAGACCCAGAAATGACAGGGATAATGGCATTTGCAGAGAAGGATCCTTTTTTAAAAACTACTATAAAAATGCTCCATTTTTTCAAGAATATAAGGAAAACATGAATATAAAGAAGAAAATATGTCAGCTAAATCCAAGAGCCAATTAAAAACTTAAAGATGGAAACTACAGTACCTGAAATGAAAGAAATATAATGCATTATATTCTCAGCAGATTAAACACTGCAAAAGAAAAATATAACTGAACTTGAAGGCATAAAAGTAGAAACTACCATATTCAATATATTTAAATGACTCTTTACTCTTTCAACCCAATTAGAAGACAGAGAACATTCAAAAATGGGCAAAACGGGCCACCTAAGAGGCTCAGTAAGTTAAAGGTCCTACTTCAGCTCAGGTCATGATCTTGTGGTTCATGAATTCAAGCCCCACATGAGACACTCTGCTGTCAGCACAGAACCAGCTTTGGATCCTCTCTCCTCCTCTCTCTCTGTCCCTACCCTTCTCACATGCTTACTCTCTCTCTCTCTCTCTCTCTCTCTCTCTCTCTGTCTCAAGATAAATAAATAAACTTTTTAAAAATGGTCAAAATATTTAGATGATACATTTCATCAAAGAAGAAATATGAATGGTCAATAAGCACATGAAAAGATCCTCAACATCATTAGTCATAAGGAAAATATAAATTAAAATCACAATGAGATACCACAGACATTTACTTGAATGGCTAAAATTTAAAGAGTGACAATATCAAGTTGATGAAAATGTGGAATACCTGGTACTATCACAGTGCTAGCAGGAATATAAAGTGTTACCACCACTTTGCCAAACAGCTTAGCAGTTTCTTCTAGAATCGAATGTATACTTATCATACACTATGCAGTAATCTCATCCTACAGTATTTACCCAATAGAAAGAAAAACATGTATATGTAAAGACTTGTACTCATATGTTCATAGCAGCTTTATTACAATAGTAAAACCACAGAAACAACCAAAATGTTCATCAGCTGAGAAGGAGATAAAAACTTGTGGAATACCCACTCATAAATACAATCCTACAATTGAAAAGAAAACCACTGATTCATAACCAACATGGATATATTTCAAAAGCATTATGTTAAATAAAAGAAACCAGATACAAAAGACTATCCACTGCATAATTTCATTTATTTGATGTTCTAGAAAAGGCAAAACTACAGTGATAGAAAGAATATGAGTGATTGCCAATCAATGGGGGAAGGAGATTAACTGTAAGGGGCAGGAGGAAAGATTTTAGGGGTGATGGTAATGTTCTGTGTAAGCAATGTCCAACAGAAGTATGGTGCCAGGTACATGTGCAACTTAAATATTTTACTACCCAAATTCAAAAAGTAAAAGGAAATGAGTAAAATTAATTTTAATAATGTGTTCTCTTTAATACGATAAACCTAAACATTTCACAATATGTAATAAACACATATTGTTTTTGAGATACTTAAGTTTTTTTCATACAAAACCTTTGAAATCCAGTGTGTATTTTACTTAAACCATGACTTAATTAGGACTAGTCACATGTCAAGTGATCAGTCACCACAGGTGGCTTGTGGCTACCATTTTGCACAAAGTAGTTCCATATCATGATTGTGGTGATTACACAACTCTGTACACTTGTCAGAACTCATTGAATCATACACTTAAATTTGGTACAGCTTATTGTACATAAAACAAAAGTTGAAGTAGTTGATTTGTGGGTTTGCTCACATCAGAGATCTTTCTTCCCACACTGGAAGGTGAAGCTCCAAAATACAGAATACAGAAACAACCAACAAGAAACAGATCTCTGCATGAGGATTTTATAATCTAATTGGGAGAGCAAGAGTAATATATATTATATTACACATATTTCCATGACATTATATGTAATGTACAAGTAGCATGGTTCAAACTTCATGTTCAGTAAATTAGTTTGAGGAAGTAATACCACAGATTCTGAAGTGGAATAACAAGAAATATAAAGGTTATTTTTTATGAATCTTATCACTACTGATCCTTTGTGTGATTCAGTGCCAGAAATACAGTAATCAGGAAACCTAATTTGTATCTTGGATATTCCATTACTAGCGCTGTAATATAATTTCTCTGATCTTAGTCGCCTCTTTGGAATAATAATAATTGCTCCATTTTTAATTACTTCACATATACTCGGTACTGTGTCAGGCACTTTACATCATTCCTTTCTCTGTACAACATAATTTAGCAAGTATGATTAACCACGTTTTATAGATAAGCAAACTAAGACTTAGGAAAGTTAATTAACTTGCTCAAGATTTCAAGCTAGTAAGTACAAAACTGAATTTAAATAAAGGTTCTTCTACCTAAAAATGACTATGTGCATTCTACTGGACAGCATTCTCTCCCAAGGTGAAGTTTAAATGGAGATAGTCACGCAATATTCTTCAAGGATTGATAATGCTCTGTAACAGAATAATGATTAAGAACTCAAATGCTAGGGTTATAGGTGATAAGGCTGAAATTCTACCTGTGCTTCCTGAGGGTGTGATCTCAGAAAACTTACTAAAACACCAGTCTCCATTTCTTCATACTGTCTAGTATTCAATGGTTAAATGCAGATTCTGAAGTCAGACTGCCTAGGTTGAATGCTTATTAGCTGTGTAATCTTGGTGATATTCCTGAACTCCTATGTTCCCCTGTATTCCCCATCTTAAAACAGAGATGATAATAACTTTGGCAAAGGTTGTGAAGACAAAATATGTTCACATAATTAAAGCATTCAGAACTGTGACTGGCTCTACAAGTATTGTTAGCTATTCTCATTGTGTTTTCAGCAGACTTTAGAGATCACTTTCAACCACAACATTCTAGAGTTTTCACAATTTATGAAATATTGTATGCCAATAGAGAGCCATCTTCCCTCTGAGTCCATTCTTTGCCTTAATAATTCTAAAATGATTCTCAAAGTTTATAAGCTAAGAGGGGTTTTAGTTTTTAGAAGATTAAGCCCTAATGCTGAAGATAAATTGCTTTCAATACAATTGTCAAAACTAAAAGAAGCCAGATTTGGATTTAGATGGTTTCTGGGTAGAGACTCCATAGTCACTGGGTAAGTGATAAATCTTTGAAAGTCTCTTCTGTTACATAAGGACTATAAACTCAGTTTATCAACTTAAAAAGTCATTAACCATTAAGTTCTTATAAAATCTTATTTGCAGCCCTTCTTCCAACCTGTCAAGCATGCTGTTTCTCTCAGAGTCTTTGTGTTTTCTGTTCTCTTTGCCTTGAATTGTCTTCCTCCATAAAGCACTCCTTAGCTTTCCGTGGGTTTCTATCAGAGGTCACTTCCTCAGAAACTCCTTCCTTGACCACCTTTTACTGCTCTCATATATTTGTTTTACTTCATGTCATTTCCTACTCTCTATGAATTATAATTCATTAGATTATGGGTTTCCCATGATGTCAAGGATGTTATTCAATGGAGTATTCACAATACCTGGAACCACACCTAGCATATAGTACAAAATCAATTTAAAAAATCATTGAATGTATGAATGAGGGTCAGGGGTTCAGATGACCTTGGTCCCTTCTAGTTCTGAATGTTTGACTCTATGATATGAAGGGCATAAAGGTACACTGCGTTGTTACTCTTCCTCTTAGTATCAAACTAAATACAACAAATTACAAATACATCAATTTCAAAATGATTGCTCAACATGCAATTTTAAGGATAATTCAGTAAAGTTGCTTGAAAAATAAATATAGAAATAAATGGTTGTATTAAAAAATAGTTAAAGAAGGAATCGAGTTCTGCTAAATTAGGCTTAGTGTTGCCTGTTTTCTAGAGGCCTCAGTTAAGCAAGATTGGGGTATGTCTTTGCTTCCCTAATTGTTGTCAGCCACTATATACAGGGCATCTTGATATCAAGACTCTGACCCAAACAACAGCGCAGAAGAGTGGAAAAATGAATTATTATACTGGAAAAAAAAAAAAGCACAGCTTTTAGAACCCAAGAAAGTTCTCAATTCTAATCCCTGCCTCACTATTATCATGTTGTCCAGGGTATGTTATTTACAGTCCCTACTCCTTGATTTCTTATTAATATAAAAAAGAGGGAAAATAATACCCACTTTGATATGCAGTTATTAGAACTAAACGAAATTATGTACATAAAGCATCTGCTATAAAAATCATCTTCAGTACATGCTGTTTTCTATCCCCTCCTCTATTGCTCTATTCTTTGACTGGCTCTGAGCATCTGGCCTCCAGTCTTCCTGCCTGGATTATTGAAGCTGCTGTTTTCAATTTTCTCTAAATTGGACCCCTAGTCCACTAGCACAGTCTGTCCAAATGCCATCACACCACTAGCCATATCTGGTAGCTACTCAACTGTCTTATAACCTCAAAATTCACCTTCAAACCAAGGTCTTAAGTGAGTTTTAAAATACATTTATTGGGGCACCTGAGTAGCTGAGTCAGTTGAGTGTCCAACTTTGGCTCAGGTCATGATCTCGCAGTTCAGGGGTTCGAGGCCCGCATTGGGCTCTGCGCTGACAGCTCAGAGCCTGGAGTCTGCTTCAGATTCTGTGTCTCCCTCTCTCTCTTTGCCAGTCCCCTGCTTGTGCTCTCCATCTCTCTCTCAAAAATAAATAAATAAATAAATAAATAAATAAACATTAAAAAATAAAATAAAATACATTTATTAGTATAAATATTAAAGTGCAACTATGTGCAATGGTTCCAAACTTCTAGATTGCTGCTCCTACCTGCTGAACATGCAAGGGACCCTTCTGAACCCTCTGATACATCTTCTGGTTCTGTGCTCACTTCTGCTTCCTGAAATTCAGTCTCACTGGACTCCCTCGGGCTTCTCTTGTCACAGGTCCTATGCACATGCTCTTTTGTCTATGCTATTCCCCACCCACACTTATCTTTTCTTTTGTCATGCCTACTCCACCCCTACCTCAAGTGTAACTTCCTCTAAGAAACTGTCCCTGATCACCCCATCCCCACATCAGAACAGGTTTCCTTGTTAAACTCATGGCATTATGCACCTTGTCTTTACAACAGTTACAATTATATTACAGTTATAATTCTACTTTTGTTTGGACTATCAGTTAATTTATAATTCCCAATAATTTTATTTGTCTAGTTCTTTGGGGCAGAAATCATGTTTAATTTTATTCACCATTTTACTCTGAGCATTTAGCACATGGCCTGGGATATAGTAGGTCCATAATGAATATTTGAAGATATAAATGAATAGCATGAAAAGAAATATACTCTGACTCAAATTTTAAAATTCTTATGCACAGAATTCATTATATTTTTCTTTTTTTAAAATTTTTTAAATGTTTATTTATTTTTGAGAGAGAGAGAGACAGAATGTCAGTGGGGGAGGGGCAGAGAGAAGGAGACACAGAATCCGAAGCAGGCTCCAGGCTCTGAGCTGTCAGCACAGAGCCCAAAGCAGGGCTCAAACCCACGAACTGTGAGATCATGACCTGAGCGAAGTTGGGTGCTAACCAACTGAGCCACCCAGGTGCCCCTTCTTTTTCAATGTTCATTATTCTAGCCTGGTGATCCACACACAAAATCTTGATTTCCACCAGAAAAATGACTCTCTTCACATATCTGCATTGACTCTGGTCATTCACTAATTCAAGTTTTCCTATTTACTACAAGTTGTGTTCTAGAATAGGCATTGAAGATGCACAGATGAATAATCTATGTGACACAAATTCGAATCGTGCATGCTTCTATTTCCTTCTTCTCTTGACGTACTATGGATTTTAATTTTTTTAATGGTTATTTATTTTTGAGACAGAGAGTGTGAGCAGAGGAGGGGCAGTGGGAGAGGGACACACAGAATCCAAAGCAGGCTCCAGGCCCTGAACTGTCAGCACAGAGCCCAAGATGGGGCTTGAACTCACGAACCATAAGATCATAACCTGAGCCAAGTCAGATGCTCAACCAACTGAGCCACCCAGGTGCCTCAGCATATTATGGATTTTAGATATATCACCAGAGAATACAGCTACTCAATGGAGTTCTTCTTTGGAAATGAATATAGAAGGGAAAAAACAATTCAATAGGTAAAAGTAGTGAATGCTAATCATGTTGCACTGGAAATTTACTGGTCAGTATAAGTTTCCAGATTTTTAATGGACTCCCACCAGCATCCCTTCATATTGCCATCCATCTAAGCCTCTAAAATACACTGAATTAGTAAAAACAAGATCGTATTTTTGGGTCTTACTCCTGAGCAACCACAACTCTACTGATTCCATAAATGACCCCTCATGCAATTATAAAAACATGACTAAGTTTCATGTGCTCCATATGTCTACAGACAATAGTCAGAAGAGATACGAAGAGTACCCCAATTTCAAGGAAAAAAATTAGGATCAGGCATAGTACAAAAACAATGAAAAAGAATATGTAACCTAACATGTGATTTTACTTTGCAATCTCCACATAATTATCTATTAGAGTTATTAATGCCCACAGAGAGAGAGTTCTTCATTATAAAGAGAGACATTCAGCAAGCAGTAACCTGAATTTTTTGGAAACTCATTCTTTAGAAGGAGGGTTTTCTTCTGCGCTTTTGAAGTTGCCCACAAGAGTTATGTCGTTGCTTATAACCAAGGAAACCACAGGAAACTTGGTTGCTAGGAAACCACTGAATTGTCTCCATGAAGATCACCACAGTAGGCTTGGCTTGAATAGAACAGATGCTAGGAAAATAAAATTAGGAAGTTACAGTTACTTTTTTTTAAACCTAGGATGCCTCTTTAATTGCCAGTTAAATCCTTCCACCTAAGAGAAACTATTTGTCATTTCTGAAAGGCCATTACACAGGTAGAACAGGGGGCCACGACAGGGTGCTGCCTGAGGCTGCAGGAAAGGGGCACTGGAGAGTGTACAAGTCTGAGCCTCCAATGCACACATTCTTCTTTTTCCCAATTAACTTAGCTACCTAGGGAAGGGGTGTGGTGACAGCTACTGAGAGATAGATTATTTTTAAAAACATATACTTGTAATTATTTTCAGGCCTATGACTTCCAACATTCTCTAATATGCTTTATGCTGGTAGAAGTCTGTGCCTCCTTCCTGAATTTTAACTTTTTTTCAATTATTAATTCATCATATCAGTGTATATAAATTTCATAATGTCAGTCAGATTTTGTCCTCAAAGGCATTGGTAAACTTGTGGCAATATGTTCCTTTGGTAATTGAACTGTGATGATACCGAATACGAGAACAAAGAAATGTCTAAACTTGGTCTAGCTTCTGAATCATCCAACGTAAGTTCCTTCTTTTAAAATAGGATGATCCAAAGTTCTCTTCAAATATCATCCTTATTTTCTTATGACCTGTCCTGCTCTCCATAGTACATTACGTATTTATGAATCTATCTAAACCTGTTTAGACACTAAGTGCATTTCCAGCCTCTACCATTCCTGGAAGAAAAAGGCTTTATAGCCTGATCACACCATCATAGGAAATGATAACTTCCTTTTATAGGTCTCAAATCTAATTCTCAGGGTGATTCTTCTCTCTTTTATTCTAGAACTACATTTCCCTTATTTACATTCTTGTCTTTCTCCAGTTCTGCTATGTCTGTTTGTCAAGGTCACTTTGGCTCAAAGTTCCCATCTCTTCCACAATACCTATTTTTGTTTTCCAAAAGGAAGTTATGAGATAATTCCTATCATCCCTTATTCTATTTTCTAAGAGCTAAATTTATTAGCCACATAAATCAAGGGTGTATTATATGCTTCTCCAAACAGATTTAGAATTTTCAGTTGATACTCAAATGGATAAAAATCGTCTATAAACTTTATCGTGTGAGCAATAGTCTTGTGGGACCAATGGAGAGCTTTAAATAAATGGTACAGTATAAGCTGATAATCAGATCATGATAGATAACTCTATGATGTCAGAGTGATATAAGTTTTGGTGTATGATTACACAGGAAGTAAACAGAATAGTTAAGAAACTATTTGTGTGTTTCAGAACACACACAACAATAATCTTGTCAGAGTTGGGGTGGAATCCTAAATTACCAAATAGTTTACAAATATTCAAGAAACCTAAGTGATTATCGCAGATGCAGTCTTAGCCAGGTGACTGGCATAGTGCAACCCCGTTTATAATGGCACTTGTGAGAAGAGCTCTGTACCTTCATGGACAAGATGAAAAATTGGGGGCTACTGCAAGGTGAATCGTTGGTTCAACACTATCTAAAGACAGTCCATTAATAAATAGCGTATCTGTGAGAAGATCTATTTTGGCATGACTACCTAGTTATGTGCTTGGCCTTATCCTATTTCCCTTTTGTAGCAACTGCTCAGATAAACATATAGATAACATGTTCAAGAAACCCGAGTACAACACAAATCTGAAAGGGTATTATAAAATCAATACACTAAAAATGAGTAACTGTCCGCAAATATAATCATAGCTGCAAATTTGTGAACGGCTACTACTTATAAGGTACTCTGTACCCTTTGTCTCTAATCCTCACAGAGCTCTAGCAAACCAGTATCATTATTCCCATTCCAAACAAGAAGAAGTTGGTACTCAGAGATGTTGTGCAACTTGCCTAGAATTAGTTAATTTGTGACAGAGCCCAGGCTTGAGCCCATGTCTGGTTAGCTCTTTGCCAGTCAGACTGGCTGGTTTATGCTTTGAGAATAACAAGCTCAGTGGCTTACTGCAGGAAATTTTATTACTCACTCACACTCCATAAGTGGGTCATATGGGGGACTCGACTTATTACAGTCACTCAGGAACCTTGGCTGATGAGGGCTTCTGTCTCCTATCTGCAGAGGCAGAAGAGGGGTGGGGTGTGGTGATTCGCAAACTCACTCTTAAAGCTTCTGCATAGGAATGATATGGTCTGTCTATCTACTTACATTTCAACAGCTAGAAACTAGTGACGTAGCTAAATCTCCAGGGAGCCAAAGGACACAATTCCACTGCTCCAGGCAGAAGAGGGGACCAGAAGCATCTGTGAAAAGCCCCAAGTGATTACCAGGCCCCCTCAGTCCAAGTTGTTTCCACTTCACCTTGTTGAATACTCAATAGGATGACACTGAAAAATGATAAATGGATGGGCCTCTACTTCATTTGGTAGGAAAGAATGCCAGAATACAAGTACAACATAGAGTAGATCTCGCACAGTAACAGAAAATGTAAAAATACTCAATTAGAGTGGAACCTCTAAAGGATCCATCTATGTAATGAAGCAGCATGAATAGGTTTATTACTAGCATTAAGAGTCATGATTCAGACACACCAATAAGTCCCCACACTTCCAGATCCACGTCTCCTGTCAAAATTTCCTTCCTGGGCTCCAGGCCTCTTCATCTAACTAAACACCAGACATCTCCACTTGGGTATCCAGAGGTACACAGAGCTCCTCATGCCAAAACTGAACTTCTTGTCCTTAAAATATAGCTAAGGAACCTTCTCCTCACATATATGCATTGACACAGCACCAGCCACAGTACCTCAAGTTAGAAACCTTAGACTTACATTCTCTCCCTCTCCTCTGCTTCAAACAGCCATCTACCAAGTTCATCTGATCTCTGGGCAGCAAAGTCTCTCCATCCCAAGGGCCTCAGCCCAAGTCCTAGATCCCTTCAGCTACCTTCAAACTGTTGCCACAACCTCTTAACTGATCTCCCTGCTTCCAGTCTAGCCCACTCCAGACCCTTCTGCATCTTTTCCTCAGATGAATCTTTCTAAGATGCTGCTTAAAATACACTCTCCCTACTGAAAAGCCATTGACTGCCCTTCCAGTACTAGAAAGGGAAAGTTCAAGCCCAACTGTGTGGAACATAAGACCCTTTGTAATTTGCATTCTACATCTCTGGCTTCATCTCTTGCCCTCTTACTCCCACTGTCATGGGCACAGACCAACCAGCTCTTCCCTTACCACACCAAACACTGCTCTTCACAGCTCTTTGCCCTTGGACATGCATGTCTCTTTCCCTGGCATGAGCACCTTTCTTCACAGTCTGGTGAATTTCCATTCAAGTCAAATATCACTTTTCCCAATTACACTTCTCTCTTCAAATACCTCTATTATTATCCTTATCACACTGTGTTGAATTTATTTTTTTTACAAGTCTATCTCCTCTATAGACTACATGCTGTGGTAGGAATTAATTGTCCTAGAACTTATCATGGGCCCTCAAGTTTTGGAAGAATTAGGATGGAGATAAGCTGGAGAATAAAATGCTAATTGGATGGAACTAACGGTACAGTTTGCAAAAAGCAAACTTGGGTTTAAATGTGCAGAAACTAAGTAAATTTGTGAAAATTCACTGACAAAATAAAAAATTAAGACATAAAAACTAAAGTGTGATTATTAGCAGTATTAATAAGTAGAATGTTATTGGCTTGTTCGCTCATTAGAATTCTCTAATGATTAATAATATAATAAAATAAACTTGAGAGTTTGGGATTATCAGGAAGGACAAGAATGGTTCTGAAGGCAGATCAGAATGAACTACTAACCTTGGTTAGGTGACTCCAAAACTGTGGACAGTTTGCTATACTGCACCTACCAAATCCTTTATGAAAATCTCAGCAAAGAGACAAAATATTAACATCACACCTGACTGCATGCTCTTTGAAGAATTTTAAATTAGCACAAAGGAAAGTGTTTCCCTTGAGAGCTATTTTGGCATTTTTTACCTACTCACAGCAACTGGTATATGAGACCAAAGCAACATGCTTTTAATAAAACACTCCATAAATGCGGGAGGGGTGTGTTTCATTACCCTGGTGATAATTCTGCTTCCCCACCCCCATCAGAGAAGAGAGGCATTGAACCCCACTGAGCTGTGAAAATAGGCTCAATGAATCCCTATAGTGAGAATAGCATTAGCTGTGGGATTGCATAGATTCCCTATTGCCAAAGTCTGGGTAGCATTTCATTATGGAAGTTGCCTGATTGCTTTGGTTCAAGTCTTTTCCCAAATTCCTTTCATCCTCTATTTAAAATCACTACAACAAGCAAATGAAACAATAACACAACAAGCAGCAGTGTGGGTTGAGCTCCATTACCAACGACAGCTGCACAAAATTGTAGTCAAAACACCTTTTTTTAGGCTAACACAAACAAAGCTTGTCATGATTCCCCATAACCTATGAAGACTGTGGGGAAAGTGCACGGCATGCCCTGAATCTTTGTGCTCATGCCATCCAGAATCCAGGAAAAGTCTCCAGAATCAGAGTGCCCAGCCATTCCGCTAATTATGGCAACCTATCGTTCTATTTTCATCTGCTGCCAAGTTATTATTTCCCTAGCTGCATTTAGAGCCACTCTAGATTTCCCTTCTCCCAAAATAAAACTTCTTAGATGCTCTTAGAGCTGCTTCATATGAAGGTAAATGGCAGGATATGCTGCTAGCTCATATTAAAATTTCCCCATTCATTAAATCTGTACCTTCTCCTGTTATTAACAGGGCTTCTAAATTTCCCTGTCTGTACTTCTCTCATAAAAATCTTTTTAAATTCAGTGACTTGCTCCAAACCAGTTAATCATTCTATGTTTCATAAAAAATTTAATGGTATCTAATCCTCTAAGTCCTACTCAAATTCTTCTGGCTAATGTCACCTCCAAATCAGCCTAAGAGCAGATACTTATACCTGAAACCCACAGGTTCTGACCCACTTTGTTGCTAATTCAGTGGTCCCCAAATGTTAGTCTACATGACAATCACTTGAGTTTATAAAGCATGCAGGTGCCCAAGATCTATCCCAAATAAATGACTCAGTAGGTCCTGGATGGATCTGGATGGGTCACAGGAATGTGCATGCTCACAAGCACCTCCAGGTGATTATGTTCCACATACTGAGAATGACTGATGATGCCATGAGAACAAAGCCTCGGCACAGGTATACTGTCAGCCTCATCCTCACATCTGGTGTGTCCTGCCTAAACAAATCAGCACAACCTTAAATCCATCAAGATAGTCCCACATCCTCCACCATTCCTGCCCTAACTCTCTGCACATAGTGGTGTTAGCCCTGGTTTATTGATTTATACATCTGCTTCCAGCCAAAACAAAAACTGTACCTAGAATCTCAGCCCAATTTGCTGGGACTTTGACACTCCACCAAGGGAGTGTCAGGGAGAATCCCCTCCACTCAATTCCCAATCACAACCTGAGTTTCTACCAAAACCCAGACAAAGCCCCCGGAATAACGAAGAGACTGGCACCTATCTAAAAGAAAAAGACTAAAAGCAGATGAAGTCTACCATATCTTATCCCTCTGGATGCATGCTATCCCTCAACTTCTGTATCTGAGCCTCCAGACATCTGGAATACTCATCTGGACCAGTCCCTTCTCTGAGTACTCATCTGGTCCAATAATTCATCTGAGGAATCAAGGTCCTCAGCCCCTCTACTAGATGAGTTTGTGAAGTCAAAACCACAACATTTGCTCTGCTCCCTACCTGAGAAATTGTTCTTACTGTATCTCACTTTGTTGCTATGATGTCATTGGATAGACTCAGGGTCATTTTAAAGAAAGATTCCTATTAAACCCTATTGTAACTATCATAATGATGCTGGAAAGGATGTTGTTCACTAATTTACCCAATTTCCTCTTAAGAACCCTTGGGGGGAAATTCCTGTCTGGTCTTGATACCAAAAATAGATTTACTGCTCATGAGCAATTGATTTGTTCCTTAACTCATGGACACTGAATTTTACAAGAGGGAAGGCTTCTATTCTTGCTTTTGACTGCTAATAAGCAGAGTCTACCTCTAGTATTATGTTTCAAGTCACATTCCCAGCAACAACATCCCCCATGTTTATTTTTCTATTTCCTTTAATCCCAATCCTCTCTTGTTATATTTCTCATATCTCTCATAAACTATCTTAACTTTTTTAAAGAGCTGAATCAAGGTTTACTTGTGACTCCATCCTATCTTGCCTATCTGTACCTAAGATAATAAGATAACTCCAAAGCTGAGAATGGGAAGTGATCCTATCAAATAGCAAGTATTACACACCCACTGGTGCTTAGAAAAACTGAAACTCTTCTTATGAAGTAATACAGAGTGCTTGCCCATGAGATGCCTACAATATCACTGGGGAAAAAAGACTCATACAACGAGAAAAATAAAACACACTACAAGGGTAAAGGTTAAAAACAAGGTGGCAGAGATTGTTAATACTGCAAGAGTTCAAAGATGAAAGGAATCAATGAAGGCAAGAAGAATTAGATGTTTTCCAAAAGATAGGACTTGAACTAGCACGTAGATCACGGAGAGAATTTAAGGTTTTAGATTGACAAAATGAGGATAAAGATACTCTGGACCAAATCATATATGGAATATGGCATACAGCATGCACAGTGTGGCACACAGTACTGTGTGGTGTAGAGGCCCAGTGAAAAGAGAAGAAAGTTGAGGTGAGAGAGGCAGGAGTTCGAATCCTGTCTTGACACAGGCAAATTCTTTAAGTTGATTCCTTAACCTCCCAGAATCCTTTTCCTCATTGGTAAATCAGAAGAATGATGTCTACAGAGTCTCACTTGTATAAACATTAGAGATAAACTGTGTAAAACAGCTATACAAAACCTATTACATCTTCAGCACTCAAAAGTTAGCCATCCTTATGGCAATGGTGACAAGTCTGGAGGGGGGGGGGTGGTGGGAAGGAGGGGTTAATACCTCCAGGATGCAGAGTCCATCATTCTACAGCAGCTGCTACATCCTGAGAAGTGGAAGCATGATTACAGAGAGTTGGGGACAAATGGTGGGTGGTCCTAAAGTTAGCAAATAATTTTGGACTTTATAGAGGAACGAATGAGCTATTTAGAGTTACTGAACAGGGCAGTGACATGATGAAAGCAGTGTTTAAAGAAGATTAATGTGGTCATGGAGGAAGAGAATGAACAAGAAAATACTACAGGCGTGGACACTAACTAGAAGGCTGTTGTGGTGATAGGCACAAAGTGACAAAGTACAGGATGCAGAGGACTGCAAAAGGGAGGCTTGGAAACACTTTAAAGAAAATGTTTTGTTGCTTTCTTTGGAGAGGATTTTGTGACTGACTGTACAGGGGAAACGAATGAGTCAAAGGTCAGGTCTAATCACAGTAATTCTTCTACTAATTGCCTGTTGTTTGTCTTTATTTCCCACTAGATTTTGAACTCCATAAGGGAAAACAACATTTCTATCTTGCTCACCCATGCCTAGCATAGTATTTCAAACATAGAAGATATTCATAATATTTTAAAATGTTTTTCATTAATGAATAATGAATTCATGAGTGAAATCTATTCATGGAAAATAAATGGAATGAATGAATAAATAAATAACATTACTGACTGCCCCCAATAAAAAGTAGTGAAGATTCACTGAGCCCTTTTTTTTCCCTTTAACTAGCCTCTATGACCAGAGTGGAGCCTAACATGGGGCTTGAACTCATGACATTGAGATAAAGACCTGACTGAGTCACCCAGGAGCCCCCATTGAGCACTTTCTACTGAGCATTTTGTAAGGCTTTACATGAATTCTCTTATTTCAAATTCTCTTATTTCAATTCTAATAAAATCCCTATACAGTAGGTACTGTTGTTATCTCCATTTAAAATGAGACACAGCAAGTTTAGGCAATTTGCCCAAGGTTACTTAACTAGAAAATGACAGAGCCAGGATTCAAAGTTATGTCTTCCAGGGGTGCCTGGGTGGCTCAGTCAGTTAAGCCCACGATTCTTGATTTCAGCTCAGCATCTCATGGTTTGTGGGATCAAGCCCCACATCAGGCTCTCGGGCTCCAGCATGCTCCAGCTGGCATGGAGCCAGCAGGGAGCCAGCAGAAAAGACAGTGCAGATTCTGCTTGGGATTCTCTGTCTCCCTCCCCCACCCCAACCCCCCATACATGTGTATGTGCAGTCTCTCAAAATAAGTAAACATAAAAATAAATAACATAAGCAAACTTATGCCTTCTGATGCCAAAGCCTGTGCACCTTCTCCAGAAGGTGGGAATGGGCCTTGGAAAAAGAGAAAGACCTATCAAAAGAAAAACAGAAGTAATGGAAGCCAGTTCACTTTTATCTACATTGCACTTCATAAACATCTACTCTTCATATCAGTTCCACAAGGAGATATTTACTCAGGTTTTAAATTGACCACCTACAGTGCATAAGCAAGGTCCCTAAAAAGAAAAAAGGAGGCTCTTTGTTCCCAAGGACAGGAACATTGAGTAGGGGAGAATAGATGTGAAGTAAAATAAGCCAGAAGATAACAAAGTCAGACTGCAAGGCTGCACTGCAGTGTATAAGGAAGATAAGACACACGTTACTAAGTGGTAGGACTTGGGGAGTGGGAGTGGATGCCATCGTGTTCCTCTGCTCCAATGCTTCTCTAATTTTATTTTCTCACTTCTTTCTGCATAGACACTTTCACTCCTACTTCTAAGTCTGTATCAAATACATTAACCCATTGCAAGATTTTTTGACAAAAATCCCCCTTTCCAGGCATCTGATGACACTTGCGAATAAACGACTTATGAAGTGAGCACATTTTAGCAGGCAACTCCAGAGTGTTTGCAGACACACACACACACACACACACACACACACACACACACACTGCCTATTTCAATCCCATGTACAATGTTTCTGTAGTAAACAATTTCAACTGAATTAAGAATTTCTCAGTTACTACATTAGAACTAGTTCTATGAAGTATTTTAGGTATCTCTACACTGTAAGAAGAACCATCGTAGACCAAATGTACACAGAAGCAACATTTATAGAGATGAATCTAAGGCAATAAACATTACCCAGTTTCTCAGAAAGATAGAGCAAAGTCCTCAATCCCCCAAATAAAGACATTTACAATGGGAATACTTAAAAATATGTACTATATGGTTTTCTGTCACCTTAATGACAGTATGCTAAATATGTAATTTATCTTTAGAGTACAGATTTAGTTGCACATTAGAATCAACTGGAGAGCTTTTAAAAATACCAATTCCCTGGGCCCCACCCTACCTGAATTAAATTAGAATCTCTGAAGGTTGGGCCAAGAACATCAGACTCTTTGCTAAATGACTCAGATGATTATAATGTATAACCAGGATTGAGAACCACTACTTTAGATTATGACTCAGAGACACCTTTATGAATCTCAGTTATTTCTGCATTCACTGCCCAGAGCTGTAGGAACTGATAGAGAAGAAGAATCAATGGCATTCTAGGCTGATTTAGCTTTTGCCCAAACTCTTGTTCTCTGACAGTGAACAGGTCGATATCCCAGTATTACAGAGTCCTCACTTTGTGACAGGTGCATTCCCCCTGTGTATACTTCTCCATACACAGTGCTTGGTTTCTGCTGGAAGGAACAGACTTTTTATCCAACGTTAATCACCGAGGGCAAACTTTTGCAACATCGACCCACCAGTGGCAGTATATTTGACCCTCAAGTCTTCTGTTCACCATCTCAGTGCTCATTCTGGTTACTCAGCAGCTGACTCCACATTGTTAAAGTATGAAGGGTTATGGCTCACACTGTTTACAGGGCCTGAGCCAATCTACAAACAGGAAAGTTCCAGAAGCTGGTCCCTAGATAATGCCAGAGACTATTATTTCTTAAACGCTTGCTAAATGCTAGGCTAGAGTAAGGGCTTTTCACAACATGATTGAATAGGATGGTCACCAGAAACCTAGGAGTATTTTCTTCAGGGTCCTGTCATTAAACCAAAACCAAGCTAGATATGTCAAATCAAGGGGGTTTACTTACAGGGAATTTGTTACACAGATATTAGATGATTAAAAGAGAAATAAGGATGTTGAGGTAACCCAGGTCTTAATAACTGCAAGAAGCAGCTAACAGTCCTCAGGCTGGAAGAAAAGGGAAGATACAGGGGTTAACAGAACTTATAAACTCAGAGGAAGAGCCCTCACGCAGTTGGTGCTCAGTGTGCTGAAGGGGGGATGACTGGTACCAGTATAATAGGAGCAAAAATCTGGAGACACCCCTGAGATGCGCTGTTGAAAAGATGCTGACAGGATCTGAAAACAGAAAAGTGGTCTTTTCTTCCCACCTTCCACCTTTCAGTCTCCTACCAGTGTCTCCCATTGGCAGAGCTAAGTGGGAGCCGGCTAATAAATAAGTTTGAGAAGTGTGGTCCACAGAGTTCTATCTCAGCATTGCAGAATGGTATAAAAGGGGAAAGACTTTGAGATGAAGGATTTTGAGATTCCCTGATTTATAGAGGCATGGGAAAAGACTAAGTAACTTGCCCAAGGTTACACACCTAGCAAGTAAATATCAGACTCCAACCTGTTACCACATCGATGTTTCTAACTCCTGAGCAACTTCCATTGGGTACAGACTTAAGACTTTCAAACCATAAAATAACCCCATTCCTTAATGAGAGTTAACATTCGCTGAGCGTTTTCCATACATGGACTAAACCTTTTACATGGATTACTTTATGCAATTATCACAATAGTATTATGAGGTGGGTACTATATTATTATTATCGTCGATGACATTATAACATGGTGATCGGTATCATGGGCTGTGGGCTCTGGACTTTCAAGTACCTGGATTCAAATCCCATCATTACCCCTATTAGTCTAATATACCCTGGGTAGTGACTTAACTTTTTTTTAATGCTTCCGTTCTCTCACATATAAAATGAGTTTATCAACAATACTTAGCTAAAACAGTTGTAGAAATCATTAAATCACAGAATTATATAAATGAGATATTATATTACATACTGAGCAAGCATTCAGTAAATACCAGCTACAGTTGTTATCCTCATTTTGCAGGTGAGAAAGGTTGAACTTCAAAAGGTAAAATAATTCTCCTAAAAGTGAGACAGCAAGTTTATAAGTGACACAAGCACCATATTTGGACCCCAGATCCCATTTCCTTAGTTGCTATAGTTTAATCTATCCTGTAAAATCCATAGGGATAATTTCTAATCCTCGTACAATGATGCAGTAATAATTATAAACACTTTCATAACATTTGGTTTGTGCCGGACATTATTTAAGCACTTTACATATCTTAGCTCATTCAATCCCCACAGCTCCACAAGGTAGGTATATTGTTATTGCCAGTTTACAGATTAGGAGATGAAGACAGTATGATGGTAAGTAATTTACTGGAGGATGTATTGATAGTAAATGGTAGGACTAAACTTCTAATACTCTATAGAAAGATAGGTGCCATTAACCCCCATCTATCAATAAGAAACTGATGCTCCAAGAGCTGACCAGTTCAAGATCAAGCAGCCAGTGAACTGAACAGAAATGCAACAAATCCTTGGAAGGCTACCACCATAGCCCCACACTTTCCACGAGTTCATGTTGCTACCAAGTCCTCTACCAAAAAAGTGACGTTTCCTTTAGAGTTATCAATGAGATTTAATGAGTCTAATGTTTACCAAACTGAATTTTGTTGCAATTTTATGAGGAAAGTATAGCTTACAGCATATAGTTGGGATATAGAATATTAGCTTTGTATGATTCTCAGGCCAAGGCTAGTGGGACTTAACATCCAAGTGAAGGGCATCTAATCCTGAAGTTTTTCAATGAAATTGAGAATGTTGATAATAAAAAAGACATATTGTATACAAATTAATCTCAATCTATGCCAGTATTGGAAGTTTTCCCCCTTAAAGACTAAACAGTGACTGTCATGAAGAAAGACTTGAAACTGAGTTTCCTCACATGGAAGGGAAAGACCATGGAGGAAACCCTTCAGGACATTCAAAAGCAATGAGTCAGAAAGACCATGATGAAAAAGGGAAGGAAGATTCAGAAGGTCTGCGCTAATACTAAAGGTAATATAGGAGACCTCTTTCTCCTGATACATTCTGATAAGGAGCAAGAAATCCCAAGAGACGTGCCTGTAACACACACAGTGACTTCCTCAATGCTACCTGTAAGATAGGGCTTCTCTGTTAGCTCCTAGGGGTACTTTGGTAAAGACATGCCCCCCCCCCCCCCCCCCCTGCACACGCGCGTGCGCGTGCGCGCACACACACACACACACACACACGCACTTTGTTTTATGTATTTCCCATCATAGGTTAGACTTCCTATAATTTTTATTACAAATTCAGGCTATCTCAACAATATCTACACACCAAAACTTTTGTCAATGTTTTTAAGGATTACACAGGTTTCTCCACTATCTGAAACAAGAGCATTCCCATGAAACCTTTCATAAGCCGAAATGGCATGAAGAAGCAAATTAATTCATATGGAAAATTTTTTTAGCATTCCCAGAACCATAAAATAAGTTCTCTTAGGCTTTCCTGATACCTTCAGACACACCTTGCTAATGGACTCACAAAATAAATTAAGATAAAGCACAGATACAAAGCTGTGGCGGCTTGATGCTGAGATGCTGAGGGTAGTTCCAGGGACGGAAGTTGGTGGGGCCACTTTGGCTGCTCTGAGTACGCATTGCCTCTATACCAGCTTGCTGCAAAACATACCCAGAATGCTATGACTCTGAGGATTTGGTTAGTAACACTGACACAATTTTCCTGTGTGAGCTGGAATAACTTTCTCACTTGGGAAAGGAAAACACAATGGCAAAGAAACATGCAAAGGTCACAGGCTGGGCAACAGCTCCCGTTACTCTCAGAGATGTGCCAATGAAACAAAATCCTAAAGAGCAATTTGTTTAATATTGCCACCTGGGCCTCTCTTACACAGTTGCAGACCTAGGATTTTGCAGGACTACATATTATAGGAGCATCTGGGGACAGAATGGGCCCTTACTGAAACAAAAAGGATTGCTCAAATTGGAGATTAATAAACACAAAAATAATAGCACATCATTTAAACTATCCAACAGGTATTAAAATTATTTTCTTTAAAAACTTGTTAGTCCCTTTTTCTATGCTTATTTCTTCAAAAAAGGGCTTCTACCTTATAATTGGAAAGACTTCTTCATAATATAATAAATTTTGTTTTTAATAGTGTTCACACATACTTCACTTAATATTCTCATTCTCAATTCTGTCTCATTGCTCATAACAGCACTTCATTATATTATACAAAATATTGTTTCCTCCTCACCATTTAGCATCTTCAAATAATATCAAAGAACCATTAACTCTCCCTTTAGTTTCTGCTCAGTCAAGCTGTGTGTAATTAGCTCCTTTAATCTTTTCTCTAAATAACTCTAACTTTCTCCACTCTCTTAAACAGTTTGTGGTACATTCTCTGAAGTTTCTTTAATTTGCTGACTTTTGATGAGCTGCATTACATGTGGCTTTGCAGGTACACCACACAAACTATGTGCAATACACTTGATTACTCACCTTGCAGAAATCCATGGGAATTTAGAGCACCATGGGTCTAGAAGATATATATCACATGTAACCTGCAGGCCACCAGGTATATAAAGCAACAGAGATAAAAGGTCATAATCCCCAAGCTCCCTCAAGTCACCAACAAGGGCAACTGTATAACTGTGACTCAATCAGCAGGAGTTTTTACCCCAAACGGTTATATTTTAACCATGCCCCAGAGTCCTCTAGGAAAGCTTCATATGGGATTGAGAGTGAGCAAGGGAAAAGGTAAGGAGACAGATACAGAAAGGTACAGACAATTCTGAGACAATGAGAGAGACTGCTCCAAGAACACGTTTTAATTTTTAATTCCGTTTAAAGCAAATCAACACGCACTAAATTAGAAAGATGTATAGGCTATCTAATTGCAAAATTGATCATATTTTTTTAATCACCAGATCTATCTGATCTAAATGTATCTGAGGTCAAGCTCCTAGGAGACAGAAATGGTATGTACCTAGTAGAGGCTCTAAAACTGAAACACTTCTGGAATGAACAGGTGAATTCATGGGTGGGTGGGTTGATTCTTTTTCCTTCCCTTACTGCCCACTCCCCTCCCCAAAGCTACAAATGACCCGCACTTTAAGAGAATATAAATGGTTTTTTTTTTATCAAAGTTATAAAATGATTCTACGCCTGACAGAACCCCCATTACATGGTTTTCATAAGAGCTCTTATGTGCGGCTGGGGTACAAAAAATAAGGACTAAAATCTAAAGTACACTTTAATGATGGGGGGATGCCACAAATTTGTACAAAATAAATAACAAAGTGGGTTAGAAAAGGAAGAAAGAACTGATTCTGAGTGGATTCTAGGGAAGAAGTCGATGCTGCCTCAGTGGAGAGGGGTAAGGGGAAGGAACATACAGGGGATGGGAGCACAGGCTGGTGGTTAAGGAAACAAATTGGCAGCAGTCTGAATCCCATTCTGCAGCTTGCTATCCGGGTAACCTTACACAATTTACTAATCTACTACTCAGTTTCCTCTTTGCCAAAATGGGCTTAATAATAATAGTCAACTGTGCTGAAAGCTCATTGTGTGTCAAACAAAACATAAATGCTTTAAATGAATTAACTCATTTAGTCCTCACAAAATCCAGGAGCTAGATATCACGAAGAGAGAGAATTCGTATAAATTGCTTAGCACAGTACAGAGCACATGGTGAAATTAGCACAAGTCAGTCATGACTATCATTTCATCAGTATCACCATTTTGAAGGTAATTAAAATAGGGACATGGAGGTATGTTATTTGACTATGATAACACAAATCGTAACTGGCAGAGGCAGGATTTGAATCAGAAAGTCTATCTCTAGAGAGCAAGCAACTAACTTCTTCATAGTGTGGCCCTTATTAATAAACTAATAGCTATGGCATGTGCCTGATACTGTCCCAAGCACATTGAAAGCCTTAAGTATTTGTGATTGTTCTTACTATTACAGAGTATATCCAAGAATTATATCCAAGTATGTAATACATCCAGGCATATCCAAGAATTACAGTCTGAGACAGGTACAACTCATTCATTCACTTAACTGAAATTTAGAGAATATCTACATATGCTTGACACTGGACACAGTCCTGGGGTCATAAATGTAAACAAAACACAGTTCCTTCCCATAAGTTGTTTGTAATATATATAAAAGAGGTCAAATTCATAAATAAATAACTGAAGTACTCTGAGAAAGGCTCTAGGGAAATGAGGATAAGGAAATCGCACCTATCTCATTGAATTATCCAGAGAATTAAGCTGACATATGTTAAGTGTTTCGACTAGTTTCTGGAACACAGTATAAATGCACTAGTTATTGTTGACTTTATTGTTATTATGCTGTAAGGGGTGGCAGACTCATAAAGAGAAAAAAAGAGCAGAAGTAGTAAATTGACAGCCTATGAGCCAAATCCAACTGCCAGTTTTGTTTTGCTTGGCCCACACAGTGTATATTTTTGTTATTTCTGGTTGCTTTTTCTTTAATGTGAATGAATTGGCAACATTTACAAATTAGAAAATCAGATAAAAATCTAGATTTCTGGTGTCTCTTGAAAAATCAAACTCTGGAAGCACATTTCTGCCTGGCAAACGTTAGCAAAAGCCAGGGTTTAACCAGTTCAAAATCCTGGATGTCCCCATTCCTTTGTAGAGCGTAGAGACCAACTTGGAAGCAGCAGACACAGGGCCCCCATTGCACAACATTCTTGTAAAAAGGGAATGATATGGACTGCTGGCCTGAGGACATGTAGAAATTCTCCTCTAGGTCAATACATTTCCTACTAATTTATTTACAGAATTTTGGTCACGATTATGAATGGATATTTTCTCATTTTTGTGTCTAAGTGGATATTGCTAAATCTCTAAAGAGATGAAAATAAAGGCATTAACAACCTTTCCTCATTCCACAAACTCTAGGCAAGCCAGAGAATGTAAAACCTGAAGTTTCACGTAAAAAAAGAAAAAGTGGCTCCCAAATCAGTTAAGGAATTATCAAACGACCCAGAAATTCCACTCCTAGGTAAATACACAAACAATTGTAAACGGCTTTTTAAACAAAAAACTTGTACAAAAATGTTCATAGCATCACTATTCACAATAACCAAAAGCTGGACACAACCCAAATGTCCATCAGCCAATGGATAGACAAAATGTGGTATATCCATGTAATGCAATATTCAGCCATAAAAAGAAATAAAGTACTGATACATACTACAAAATAGATGAACCTTCAAAAATTATGCAGAGTAAAGAAGCCAGACAGAAAAGGCCACTTACTGGGATTCCATTTAAATGAAAAACCCTGAATAGTCACATTCATACAGAAGACAGAAATAGAAAGCAGGTTAGTGCACATAGGGGCTAGAGGAGGTGGGACATAAGGAGTGACTACTTTAATGAATATAGTTTCCTCTTAGGGTGATGAAAAGGTTCTGGAACCAGATGACATGATAGTTGCAAAACACTGGGAATGTACTAAATGCCTCTTGCATTTTACACTTTAAAGTGGTTAAAATGGTAAATATTACATGTATTTTACCACAATTTTTAAGAAGGCATTGTTCACAGGACTTAGGTTCTCAAAGTACAGGGGATTTGTTCGCTTTTGTCAACATATCTTTGTTTAGTAAGCTTCTTTTAAGTAAGTGGATGGCTTAATCAACACTATACGAATAAATATCAGATGATTATCAAGTGAAAGAAAGCATGCCCTAATTGCTCCTCACTAAAGACAGGTGCCGTTGACACTAACAATATTTTCTGACAAACATGTGGGTATGTTTGCCATTATAAATGTACAAATTAATTCATTAAACCAAGGAACTTTCAACTCCTCTTCAGAGAACATAAAATTGAGCAATCGCACCTCCAGAACCTTTCCCGACACAGGCAGTGAGTCTGAAATAGGCACTTATGTCTGCCTAAAAACCAGGTACTGTTGGTCTAGCCTCACACTTACAGGGCCCACCACATAAAAGCAATGCTGAGAGGCTCTGCTCCCAGCCTTGACTTTTCCCAAAGGCCACTCCACTCAGCATTAAAGCCCTCTCTGTATTTCAAGATAGCTCTCCTATACCTTGTGTCTACTTTTTCCCATACTAATGATCTCTGTGTCTTTCGATTCTTTCCTTCTATGCTATGGTTTCTATATGATTGAGCAACCTCTACACCCTTCCTGGAATGCTCTCTGGTTTGTTAACGTCCTCACAGACAACATCAAAAACAAGGCTCAATGTTCCAAATGTGGTCCACAAGGGTGCCCAGAGAAGGATTTCCAGAGTTCTGAACCTATATGTCTATTAATAATATTGATTATTAATATTTAATTTGGGGAAATGCATGTTATTCGGTCTCCTATCGGGTTTGTTGCCAACTAAAACATAGAGTTGGCTATAATTTTTTTTTCTCAAACAGCATGAAGGAGACACAGTCACATCATTGCATGCCACAGAAAGGACAGGAGGTAAGAATGGGGAGAGTGGATCTGGAGAGGCTGGAGAAGGAGAGTGTTATGAGCTGGTTATATGGACCAGGTTTCCTAAGTCTCCTACCACTGGGCTTTCCATCTCTTCAATAATCATGTGTATCAACATAAAGCATTGGATATAGTATTGAGGCTTTACTGTCCAGGCACTGTTCTAAAACCCTAGCCAGCACCACCTCATTGAATTTTTGCCATAATGCCATGAAATAGGTTTCGAGAAATAAAGTCATTGCCCAAGATGGTGTGGACAGTTTGTGGCAAAGCCCTTATTCAAACACCCTGACTCCACAGGTCTTGCTCTAACTATTGTAAATAAAGACACAAAGAGATGCCATAAATGAGTTCAATGTGCTGGGCATACTAATTCTTCCTGTCAGGGTTGGTCCTGTCATACCTGACACAGACAATCATTAGATGTGGAGGACCCACCCATCAAACCACAGCAGGACTAGCCTCAAATCATTGGATAGAGGCAAATATTTTCTTACAAGGAAATGGCTATCTTGTCTGAAAAAGTCTAAGCAGTAGGAATCATTTATGTCAGAGAAGTAGGATTTTGTTTATTTGTTTGACAATTCATTTTATTTCACCTTCCTGTCTATCAGTCCTACCCTGGTTCTACAAATGTACATTAAATGTCCTTGCTCTGTGCTCTCATTTTATGATATCAATTTATTATATTCCATTTGTTTGTCTTTCTTCTCTGCAAAATTGCAGAATTTCAAGTAGAGGGACCATATATGATGTGTCTTGGCTTTCCTAGAACCTATCAGGGTACCTAGACTAGAACAGATACTCAGGAGATACATATTGTGTGTAGTTCATCTATTGAACTTCAGCCTGTTCTTTTCTTTCTAAGTAGAAGAACAAAACATTCTAGTGAGTTGACCGTTTGGGGGCCATTTTGAAAGGTGACATTACATAAGCATAACATCCTCAAAACTGCCATGTTCCCTCTCTAAAAAGGAAAGCTTCAGTATCTAGCCACTTAGCAGTCTGGAGAGTTACTTGGTTGTTCTCTCCAAAGAAATGTTAAATCTATAATGAAAATTAGTAAAACCATTTCAGTGGTAATTTTTTTTTAAAGAAATCCCAATGAAGTGTCCATGCAATGAAATTAAAAAAGTGTTAGCATTGAGTAGAGATAATAAAAGTCTTAATAAAGTAATTAGAGAAGAAGCCATGTCTGGCCCCTTCACTTGGCAGTGGTGTGGATATGTATAACTTTTTGGAGGCAGGTTAATCCTATTTAGATATATATACACCACTCTCATATTTCATTGTTCTCTCATTGATTCTTAAGCATTCTCCACAACATTCATCAACCTCCAGAATTTTTATTATAGGAGAAGCACCCAGTGACAGATTTGTCTTGAAGCTTCATTTACATGAGCAGTCTACTTGTGTATGTTTTTTTGTGGTGGCTTTGGGGTAGCTTAATAGAGATGAGGGTATAGACTAAAGTCTACACAAGCCATGTCTTGAAGACGTACTGGTGCTAGGGAGGGAACACTAACTGACAAAGAGGAGACACAGCCTTATATACATCAGTGTTCTTTCTTTATCCCTCAGTGTTTTCCCTTTTAAAATGAAAGAGATGGATAAGTTCACCTCTAAGTCCCTCCTAACCATAAAGTTGTATGATCTTAAGAAAAGAATAGGGCTTTTTAAATGCTCATGGTGTCTGAAAAATCAGCATGCCATCTTTTCCTAAGGCTACAGATAACACATAACCTTATAGTATCTAAAGATGATTTTCTGATAACGTATTTTTTGAGATACAAAAGATCAGTAATGATAGAGGGCCATCCATAAGAGGTCTAACTGCTCTCCTTTTGGCATACTAAACTCTGAATGCCAAAGAAGATGACAAGAGGTGGCAGTCAGGAAAAAGCAATTCTCAAAAAGCAAATTTAATCTAAGTGTGACATTTAAGATATATCAGTATCTGTTAGGAAATCATGTATTCTCTGGAAGCTCTTTACATTTCAGATTTATAGGACTGAAAAGGTGAGGGATCACCTTAGAATATATTATCTAAAGTGCTCAGCAAAGGGAACCTTAAAATTGAATCCTACAACTATACAGGTAACAGTGAAGTTTAATATCCTGCTTTATTAATCCAAATCTCTACAAGTTGCACTTTTACAAACATGCACATTTTTCAATCATCTCATTTCTATATATTCCTCAACCACAAATATATTGTCCAAAATAGAAACTTCCTCATGTTTTCATAGCAATTTGACAGCTAAAATAACCAAAGTAAACTAAACCTAAAATGGATCTCAAAACTCAGGTTGTAAAAATTTGTTTTGAGAAAAAGTAAGCCTGTTTTAATTGCATCACAATATTTGAAGTAGTCTTCTCTTAATATTCGCAGGGTATTTTATGCTACTATCCAATGCAAATTAAAAGCAACAATTTAAATTTCATTGACTAAATTGTCATTATTAACATCACTTTATACCTTAAAGAAAATAGTAAATTAGGGGCGCCTGGGTGGCTCAGTGGGCTAAGCATCCGACTTCACCTCAGGTTATGATCTTGCGGTGAGTTGAAGCCCAGCGTCGGGCTCTGTGCTGACAGCTCAGAGCCTGAAGCTTGTTTCAGATTCTGTGTCTCCCTTTCTCTGACCCTCCCCTGTTCATGCTCTGTCTCTCTCTATCTCAAAAATAAATAAATAAATAAATAAATAAATAAATAAATAAATAAATAAACAAATAAAATAGTAAATTAAAAAGACATGTTCATAAAATGTTTCTAAAGCTTTAACATAAAAAAATATGTCATATTTTTAAGTTCATTTATTATTTTGAGAGAGAGAGAGAGAGAAACAGATGGGGAGAGGCAGAGGGGGGAGGGGGACAGAGGATCCCAAACAGGCTCTGCACTGACAGCAGAGTCAGATGGGAACTTGAACTCATGAACCGTGGTATCATGACCTGAGCCAAAGTCAGACGCTTAACTGCCTGAGCCACCCAGGCACCCCAATATGTCATATTTTTAAAAGGAATTTATAATCACTAAAGAAATTATGTCTTATAGAATTAAAATGTAAGAATATTCCTTATATTTCTGTGAATATAACTTACTAAGATAGAAAAAAATGTTGTTAAATCTTAAGGAATATTAAAAATAAATTAGAAAGCAAGATGTAGCAATTTTAAATTAATCAAATATTTAGTTAAAAGAAATAAGGAACTCTTCAAGTGCATTTCTCTGAATGTACATGTTTCCATGGCAACTATCTCTTTCCTTCTCTGCTTCCAAATATCCTCATCAATCAATATTTTATGATAATTGTTTCCATGGAAATTTGAACTTGTCTGCTTTTTCCCTAGCCTAAATCACTACCTTCCCAAAAGGTGAGCCAAAAATACCTAATTTTTCAGCAAAGATAAATTTAGAACAGCCAGCACTTTGGGGACAAATTATTTTTAAATGGTTTATTGTCATTTTGTGTTTTTCTTTACCACCTTTCATTGCCCCCAGCCTCCTACTCCATTTACTCTCACTGTCACCTTCCCATATATTGACACATTCTTTTTCTCCAGCTTGTAAATCTGCTCCTTCCACCCTCAAAGCCTTTCTTCCTTGAAGTTATAGACTATTTATAGTAACAAGAATACTCATCTATTCCAATTACAAACTACAACAAACCTCTTCCTCCTAAAAAATGTATATAGACATATTAATAAATCTAGTTAACACATTTATTGAGTGCTTGCCCTGTTATGGTATAGGCATTGAACAGTTCAATTCACCTCTCCCCAAAGAGCTCGTAATCTTGTAAAGATATATGGACATGAAATGGATACCTTCAGATAACAAGTGTACAGAAACACTGTATACCCTAATCAAGATTTTGCAGTTTGGCTAAATAAACACAGAAATATCACACACACACACACACACACACACACACACACACACACACACAAATACAAGCATAAAGAAGAATGGGATAAATATTATAACATAGATTTGAACAAAGAATTAAAGAGAAAGTAACACTAATTTTTAATAATGATAAATATACAGACAGAATTCTACCCAAAATGGTTTAAATGAGAGAATATAATGAAGAAGCTATTTACAAAGTTAATATTTAGCTTTCTCCTGGAAGTTTTTTTCTGGTTTGTCCGCTAAAATGAGTATTAACTTAGGTGTTACTCTTTATAATCCATGACACTCTGTTATATACCTATGATGGTATTTATCATATTCAATTTTAGAGATTTTTTTTTCTGGGTCCTTACTAAATTTGTGATCTGGGAGACCAGGGAGTATGGCCATCTCACCCCCATATCGCTAGTATCCAAATGTAGTATGTATTCAATAAATGCATGGCCTCTACTAAAATGACAGAATCATAAATGATTAAGGATATAATGTTTAGGAATTAGTATAATGCAAAGCTAACTGTAGCAAATGTTAAAAGTAGAAGTACAAAAATGTGCTATGGGAGAGCTGAGAGTAGGAATTAATCCTATGATAATCAAGAAAATTGTCTTAGTGGATGATGACAATTTGAGTGGTCCTTTGAAGTTTGGTTAGGATTTCATCATACAAAGGATGATATTTCAGATCATCCTGGATACCCAGAAGGATATTTCAGACTGGAGGGAGCATAATGAGTAAAGCAGCATGGAAGCAGGAAAGAAATAGAGCATGCTTGGAAAAAGATATGCTTTGACTAGATGTCAAAGACATAATAATAGGAATAAGGTTGGAAAAGTCAATTGGAACTCTGGCTCAGAGTTTGACTGTTGATAAACTTCAATACCCAAATTAAAATAGACAAAAGGAAACCTTGTAAGGACAGAGCAGGGAGTTACCACAGCCACCAAATAGAAAGAGCCCTTCTCCTGAAATCATTCTTAGAAAGCCTCCTGTACGATCTACCCACTGTTTGTCAAACAATTCTTACTTCATTTGTCAGTTAGATATCCATTTGGTCCTGGCACCCATCTATAAAATCAAAAGCTGTATTCGTTACATATGTCATATAAAATAATGGAATTCTTCCAATCCAAGACTTTATGAAGATAACACAAAATTTAATTCAAAGTGATTTAGTCCCACTGTGAGGTGAAACCTATCCACAGTTAACCTGACAGTGCATTGGGTGTATACCTACCTACTACAAACAGTAAGTAATGTACTTGTAATTCTGGTATTAAAAAATTGGTCAAACAATGGGAAATAGTTATGTCATGATGTCATTCTAGATTTTCCTTTTCTGTGATCCTGTATTGGTCTTCTTGAGTGTCCCCTCATATTCTACATCCTATTTCAGTCTATATTATAATGGTTTTATATAAAAGTATGGGTTGTATTAAGGATTACGTTTAAATGGGAATTTTTCCATATTTCCATCTGCAATTTTTTACTCTATTAACTAAAGAGCAAAGCACATATTATATTATTACTTCAATCCAGAGATGTAACTTATTATAAGACACAGAATTAATTTAATAACCACCCCCCCACCACTGGGGGGAATAGGACATTAATCTCAATTGTAAGATCAATTGCAAATTCAGAAATGTTAAAACATAAATTTTGAAAGGGTGAGTTGAATGTGCTTTGAATTTAAAAAATATGATAAGTCATTGCTTTCAAAATCTTCTTTACTCTGCTTTAATAGTTCTAACGTTAGTCAAATCTAATAACTGATACACAAATCTTCAAAGAGGTCTCTTCTCTGTAAATGCTTTCTCTGCAAAATGCTTGCTGACTCTTACCCTGTTTCTCTGGGAATAGCTTCACTGGTTTTGAGTTGTATTTCTGCTCTGTGCTATTCTTTCAGTGAGAATTCTCTGAGGTGTGTTGTACTCCTGACTTTTTAGAGGGACAAGAACAATTATAGGACAACCAAAAGGCACTAACTTTTGGTTGTTGACTCTTATATGTTCCCTAGCTTTAGCAATTTAATTTTTTTGTATAAATATTACAAAATAAAAACAACAGCTAAAATGTATCAAACTTTATACACTGAAAAAAACTATATATATATTTGTTTTCCTGCTAAATCTCTACAATAATCTTATAAAGTTCTATTATATTCTGTAAGAGTATACTTGATACTTAGATCAAGTAGCATGCCTAAAATCATTCATCTAGTTAAGTCTGAACCAGAATTCATGGGGCACCTGGGTGGCTCAGTCAGTTAAGTGTCCATCTCTTGGTTTCAGCTCATGTCATAATCTCACAGTTTCATGAGTTCAAGTCCTGCATCGGGCTCAGAGCTGGCAGTGTGGTACCTGCTTGGGATTCTATATCTCCCTCTCCCTCTGCCCCTCCCCTACTTGCACTGTCTCTGTCTCTCTCAAAATAAATAAATAAACTTAAAAAAAAGCCTGAGTCAAAATTCATATTTAAGCCCACAGAACTCCAAAACCAACATTCTTAAATACTGGGCTTCAAGCGCTATGTCCTAAGAAGATTAGTTGGCTAGGGGAGTGAATAAGATGTAAGATATAGGCATTGAAAAGCAGAAATGGAAATGAAGCTATAACTTTGTAGTCAGAATGAAGAAAGGCAAATAGTATTTATGTACATAATTATATTCTGCAGCTTTTAAGGAATGTATATACCCACCTGGAGTTTTCTAATTTTATTTACATTTTTCTGAGTGTTGACACATCACATCTACATTAACATTTCAACAAAGTTAGTGCCAAAACCTGTGGTAGTTAAATTTAAAGGCAAAATCAGTTTTGTTTACTGAACAGAAATACTACCTACCAATCATTCCCTACTTAATCTGGAAATAATTTATCTTTGAACACTTAGGAACTTTGTATAAAAATATTACTCACCATTCTACAAGGCTTGAAGGCAAGCTTTTTCTTTTCATGTAATTAATGATACAAAAGTAAATATAGATGATACATGCTTGAAAACAGTAGATTAAAAGCATGTTACAGCAGAATAGTTCTTATGACAAAAGTTAATTCAATGTGTTCAGTACATATCTCTTTCTAATTTCTGCTATATCTACATGACTCCAAGGTGGATAGTTAACTTAGGAAATGAAAGAGGGGTGATCTCATTACTAAGTTCAACAAAATTAATTAAGAATATGGGAACAACCATCACAGAAATTGAAAATTAAGTTTTTTATAAGGATTATATGAGTAAATAAATGATCAAATTACTTATGCATATTCTATTTTTTATACACGAATTACTTACACATTTTGATTTCTTTCATTCTCATTTTGTTGCTAGAAGGAAGAACAAGGGCACCCAAAAGAAGACAGGATGAGCCATTCAGTATAATAATAACTAGATGAAATGTTCCCAAGGTAAAAGCTATTATTAACATGCATATACATGTGAAGGTGACACAAAAAAATCACTAAAGTTTTTTGTACTAAGGTTAAATGATAGTAAAACTCTAACACCAAAGTAGAATATTAGCACTGGGGTTAGTTCTCATTAATCCCCCAAACTAATTAATTATCAACCTGATAAACATATATAAGGCACATGTGTTATCATTCACAGAGAATGTACCTCTTAAAAACTATATTGTACAATATACATAACCCTGGGCCAGGACTGTGAGAATTGGATTTTAGTCTCCACTCTGCTTCTGACTAGCTGAGTGACCAGGGGAAGTTCATACTTCTGATTCTTTCTTCTGTACAGGAGGAGGTTGGACTAGATCACTCGATGACCTCTAAAGTCTCCTCCATCACTAACATTCTGTATTATATTGTGTAATCACACCACAGAGAAGGTTGAAGAAATATAACACAGCTCCTACATTCAAATCTCAAAATAGACTTCCTGAAAAAGGAAGAGCCACATACAAAAATGACACCCAGTACTCAGATAATGTTTTTTTAATTGTTTTATTTTGCTTTCCTTTGATTACAAATCCTAGATCATAAGCTATTTCCCAACCCAAGTTACTCTAAATTGAAATTACACCCATCATGTAGATTATTCACCAACTCTAAAGCATACATATTTTTTCAGATTTTAATGCTTCTGAAATCAGATGTTACTTAAAATTGATGACAGCTTGTATTCAACGTCATATGGTAATAGTCACTCAATAAATATTTTGCTCCATGAATGAATGAATGAATGAATGAAATAATAAGATTCATGTAAACTAAGAAATTGATTTTAGTCTTTAATTTTAAGAAATCATTAAGACATAAGGCAACTATAGAGTTCCATACAGGCAGAAGCAAAAACAGACTTCAGAGTCTGAAAAAAATGACCATGAGAACAGAATCAATGAGATCACTATTGGTAAGTGGTCTAGGGAGGAAGCTCTACTTGACTTCCATTTGGATTTAACCAATGGTAACACCGGCAAGAAATTGGAGGTCAGAAGAGACACAGGTCATGGACGTTTCTTTTGTGCTGCTCTCTTTTCTCTTCTCTTCTCTTCTCTTCTCTTCTCTTCTCTCTCTTTTTTTTTTCCATGACCTTCCATTCACAGCATTAATGAGTGGCTGTTCCCTTCAGCTTCAACTCATAGCCCCATTAACAGTATTTTACATCTCGCCCCTTCAGACCTAGGCTTCTCACTATTGTTAATCTCTTGGTGAGACACCAAGAGCACACTAGTGGGCACCTGGACGACAACCCCTTATCCTCCTTATGTTGTAGGCTTAGCAGCTGATTGGATCTATTACCAAGGGAGTGAATTTTTCTCAGGACTCAAGGTTTTCAGAGTTGGGAAAGCAACCACAAGAATAAGGAGCATGAAGACAGCTTGGTGTCTCAGGGAGTGCAACGTCATAGCCAGTGTATAGGAACCAGGCTCCAGATACTCCTAGATTCATACACCTAAGAAACCAGCCAGATGGTTGTAGGTCAGACGCTCCTGGCTCACAGACTTTTATAACTCAACGTACATCACTGGGACACCTCAAAAAATAAGATCATTTTCTCCCAGTCATCAGAATGCAAAACTGCTAGAAAACTGGCTGGCATCACCAGTTCCTGAAGGTCCACCACCTTGTTTTCCTAGGGGCTTTGTTATTAGAACCTAAGATATTAGATGTTGGTACTCCACTCAATGCAAGATTCCTGTGACGTTCTTTGCATACTTAACATTTAAATGTTGAAGGCAGAAACCCATGGTCTTAATATTTGTTTAATTTGTTGCAATTTCTGTGTGAGAACAAGACCCTTTTCTTCATTCACACTCATTCAGACAACTACCCAATTGTTTCTTTTATTTTAATAAACATTTCTTGAGTATGTAATATGCACTGAAACTATACTAGAAGGTACATCAGTAGATTCAGTGTAGGTTGGGTGCCTAGCTCTAAGGAATTCAGGTTTTTGTGTGAAGGTACATAAACTGTACAACTGAGGATATGTCACATAGGAGAGATGTGAATTGGATATGCAGATGATGGGAGTAGCTAATACCTCCTGGAAGATATTAAGGACAACTTCAAGAAGCTCAGTTAGATTTAAAATATGAACAGGCTCTCTCTGGTGTAAAGTGGAGAAGAGCATGTCACTCTGTTGGCACAGCAGTTGCAAAGGCTTAAAGGCAGAAAAGAATATCTTTTGCTTGTATCTTCAGTCTCTAACTCCTTACTTCAAGACAACACTCATCACCTCTGAGAATCATGTTAGTTCAGAGAGATGGGTGGCAGCACTCTTCAGGGAAGGCTGTCTCCCTTTCTCTACTAAAAAAACATAACTGAAGATTTCTCTATACAAATGAATACCAGCTGCATGACCCAACTGTTAGAATAAAGAATCTCTCCTCAATATTTCTAAGATGATTGAATTTAATTTAAAAAAATTAGGGGCACCTGGGTGGCTCAGTTGGTTCAGCGGCTGACTTTGGCTCAGGTCATGATCTCGTAGTTTGGGAGTTTGAGCCCTGCATCGGGCTCTGTGCTGACAGCTCAGAGCCTGGAGCCTGCTTCAGATTCTGTGTCTCCCTCTCTCTCTGACCCTCCCCCGTTCATGCTCTGTCTCTCTCTGTCTCAAAAATAAATAAACATTAAAAAAAATAAAATAAAATAAAATAGTTCCTTAATTTTTAAAAATAGAGGATTGAAATGGATAAATGGTGAGCTGTGATCAGTTATGAAATGAATCAAACATAAGTACAGAAGTTTGAAACATAGGTGCCTATTTTAATTCAAGCTTCAAGAATACTTCTATAATACTCTTCTCACTTATATGCATTCTTACACTTTTTTCATGAGTGGAAGAAGCAGAGGTGGACAAAAAACTACTGGAGCAAGAACGTCTACCCAGAGAACTATGCCATCCATTATGTGGTCTCAGTAGAAAAGCCTAAAATTGTTAATTCATCTATTATTCTCAGCCCTTCCTTAAAGGTATTGGAGAGCTTGGCATATTGTCTAAGGACATTTTAGAAGGTCTATATTCTTATAAATAATTTTAAGCACATTGGGAGAAACTGAATTTTTCTATTTGAGATATTAGAAAGGAAGAAGAGAACATGCAAGGGACTTGATCTGGGGAAAAGAAAACATGTATTTTTGGGGCGCCTGGGTGGCGCAGTCGGTTAAGCGTCCAACTTCAGCCAGGTCACGATCTCGCGGTCCGTGAGTTCGAGCCCCGCGTCAGGCTCTGGGCTGATGGCTCGGAGCCTGGAGCCTGTTTCCGATTCTGTGTCTCCCTCTCTCTCTGCCCCTCCCCCGTTCATGCTCTGTCTCTCTCTGTCCCAAAAATAAATAAAAAACGTTGAAAAAAAAATTAAAAAAAAAAAAGAAAACATGTATTTTTAAAATCATCTTTAGCACCACACTTTGTAACTCCATAGCAAGTCAGGTTAACTTTTTTAACTGCTCCTATCAAAAATTCTACAAGCCATTTATATAAATAGAGCTATTAATGAATATTATATCATCCCCAATTCCAAGACCATTTATAAAAACACCATCCTTAACCATTTGGGCAGGTTAAAGGGTTTAACAATATCAATAACCAATTTTCACTTACCTAATCATTTCCAAGTTTTGCAAGGGGTTACTTCAACTCATTATATTTGTTAGATTACAAATTTAAATCCTTTGTGAACAAACTGTTATTGTATATTCAGCTGAATTTTGATCACTCTATAAAATTATATTTTGTTACAACTGTGTGGCAAATTTTTATACTAAAATATTTCGTATCTTCCATCAGGAATGATCTTCCCTTTCACTCTTTGCTTGGTTAGGTCTTATTCATCATCCTCATGATCAGGGAAGCCTTGCCCAGATTTCTCTGATTTGGTCTGATCCCCAGTTTACACGTTCTCACAGCACTGCACATCTTCTTGGTACTTGCCATAGATGCAATTTTACATCAGTTTAAAATATGATTTGATTGATGTCTGTCAGCTCCAGTAAGATAAAGACTATTTTTTCTCACTACCACATATCTATCCAGTGATGAATGCATAAATGAAACATCTGTTAGATAAAATGTTAAGCAGGGTAGATCATGCAATTGGGTTTCAAGGAGGATACAGGGTTTTGCTATTAGGAGTTAGTAATAAGCTGGCAACAGCAACAAAAATCACAAATTTGGAGAACCTGCCAGAGTTTTGATTGCTCATATATAACAGAACATGGTCAGGACAGTACAGGGTTGTTCACAAAGTTGACCAGGGCACTGTAACTGAGGATATTCTTGCAGACACTGTAAGCTATCATCCTACTGTGATGCTCAGTGGTTTAGAGTGGTTTTCAGTTTTCTGGTGTCCCAATTGTGTTGCCCAAACTTATAGCTCTGGAGAGTATACTAGAAACATTAAAAAAAACTTGACAACTACTTCTCTAAGTCCTAATATCCCCACTAAGAAAAATGAAGAGATTAGAAAAGACTACTGCTTCCCAGTGTTGGCAACATATTGCAATTACCTGGGGAGTTGTCAAAAAATAACTAGAGCCTAGGAACCACTTCAGTCTAATTTTAAAAATCCTTGAGTTTGGGGCTTAGATCCTGATTTTTTTTAAATTTCCAGCAGTTCCAAAGGATAAGAGTTGAGAAACACTGAGATCAATAATTTTCACCTTCTCTTGTTACTCTAACATTCTCCATCTTTACACTTTTGTGAGGGTTTTAAGCTTGATGTCTTTCAAATCCTCACTGTGCAAAACCACTAGGACACAAAATAAATGCTGTATACTATGAGGCAGCTGTGTGCAAATACACTTCATGAGGTCTTAGCTGATCAACGTTTTAATAAGGTCAGAGTACAGACTAGCTGTGCATACAAAACTACCATCCACCAGGCTATGCTATACGTGGGACGGCTGCAGAAAACACCTACACTCTTCCGTCATCTCTTATCAAAAGGGCTCCTGCCTGGAATATGAAGATCCATACTAATAAACATATTCTTTATTGCACCGAAGTGGGTAATACAAATAGTCAACAGCTTTAAGTACACAAGTGAATTTCATTTGGATTTGCAATGAATGATGGCAGTCCGGGTACTGAATTTTTTTTTCCCAGAAATCTATTAACATAAACCAATCACTGCTTTTCATAGAATCTTAATATTGAAAGGTCTTTGAGAGTTAGCTTATCTACTACCCTACCTAATTGCTAGCTAAGGTTGAAATTCCATTCTAGCATACCGCACAGACAGTTTTCTATACTCTACTTAAATATGTCATCATGGTGAACCTGACCTCCAAGTGCCACCAATTTGACTGTTATCTCTATTTGTTAGAAGGCTCCTTTGTAAACTTAAAAGAAATCTCCCTCATCTTTAACATCATCTGTTTTTCCTAGTGCACCTGAAGTCACACAAAACAAGTCTAATTTCCTACAGTGTCTGAAAACACTTTAAATTCTTGGAGAGCTATACAGAATCTCTAAGTTGTCTCCCCCAGTGAGTCTCCCAAAGCTGCCTTCTGTAAACTCTCCATGATACTGATACACAGGATGCCTTCATTATTTCAGTGCTGTAGTTATCATAGTTCCCATGATTAGCACCCAATAGTTTATCTATAGAGTAGAAAATTGCATTTTGTAAAGAAACCCAGAGCATCTCCTGCTTCTCATTTTTTACCAAGATATTATAGTGTTTGCGTTTGCTTGCTTGGACAAAATTATCCCCTTTGCATGGCTCAGAAACTAGAACATTAGCAATTTTTAAGTGCTAAAATAGCTAAAGTATTCAACATTTTGCAAACAATATGAATAAGCAACCCCCTACCCACTACCACCATCTCTCCTCCTAAAAAAAGCAAAGACCCATTTGGAGAACTAAGTGTGACCATTTTTAAATTGCTTCTGTATAAACATCACTGTTATGTCCCTCTCCCTGGAGATAATTAAGAATCTCTAAAACAGATGTTCATAAGCAGTAAGAGGATATTGAAAATCTCTCCCCCTCTTGCTAATACAGAACTCATGGTTTCCTCTTGTGTAATATCTTAAATAAAATAATAAGATTCAGATTACATGGTAATAATGTTATCTTTTATCAATTCCCCACAATGAGTATAGCTTACAGCACTGCAACAAAACCGTGAAAAAAAAAGAAAAATCTTAGAGGCTTAGAGGCTTAGAAACTTTATGATTCAACCTCCTCTCACTGCACCCACTTTATAGATGATTCTGCTATCTCCATCCTTTTATTCGTGAAACTAAGTCTTTACACTTAGTGGGAGTAAGTCTGAACTCAATCCAGGAGACATGAGGTTTGTCCTTTAGAAAGCATAAGCCTTGGATAACCACTTTCCAAAGCTCTAATAACAGAATTTCAATGCAATATTGCAAATCAATTTCAGTCACTATCATCTCTAAAATGATGTGAAATCAGAGTATTTACTCCAGCCCACCCAGTTCTTTCCTCTCCACTTAAATATGGTTAAAATCTGTCACTCTCACATTTTCCTAGGTTCACATTTCTGACTATAAATCCCACCTAATTTTTATCTGGTGAATAAATTTGTTCATTCTCATTTTCAAGGTATGGGTTCCAGAATTTCCTGAAAAAAGACAAAGAATCTAGTATAGCTGTTAGAATATGCTACCTACTTCTCTATCTCCCACTTTGTTCACCATTTTGATGGCACATCAATTATGTTCTAATCTTTCTCTGATGTCTATTGTATCTATTAATCTCTCCCTTAATGAGAAAGCTACCCCTCTTACAAGCCAAAAGAAGGAAAGGGTCAAGCAGAAGCCGCTTCACAATGCAAAAGACACTGACCTCACACTTGGTATTTAAGAATCCAAACATGGCTTCCTATATTTTCCTACAACTGGAAAAATGGATTTAATCATCTAAAGCAGCATTGTCCAATACAACACATTGTTGCATTGTGAGGCACAAAAGCAAAACACATATGTACTTGTAAATTTTCTAGGAGCCACATTTAAACAAGTTTTAAAAAAGGTAAAATTAACTTCAATATTTTACTTAGCCGAATATATCCAAAACAATATCATTTCAATATATCAATATAAAATTTATTATGAGATTTTTTACATTCTATTTTCTTTTGAACTAAGTCTTCAAAATCTAATATATATTTTATATTTATATCACATCTCAATTTAGAATAGCCATATTCTGGGGTGCCTGGGTGGCTCAGTCAGTTGAGCATCTGACTTTGGCTCAGGTAATGATCTCATGGTTCATGGATTTGAGCCCGGCGTCAGGCTCTGTGCTGACAGCTCAGAGCCTGGAGTTTGGTTCACTTTCTGTGTGTGTGTGTGTGTGTGTGTCTCTCTCTCTCTGCCCCTCCCCCACTTGCGTGTGTGCTCTCTCTCTCTCTCTCTCTCTCTCTCAAAAATAAATTAACAGTAAAAATTTTTTTTGTAATTTAGAACAGCCATATCCTAAGTATTCACTAGTCACATAGATGGTTAGTGACTACCATATGGAAAGCACAGAGAGAGTGCCACATCATTTTGAATGTTCGTTCAGGGGGAAAAGGTTACTATATCATATATTTTAAAAATAAGGAGAATTTTTATAGCATATGGAAATATTTGGAATATTTTCAGGTCCTATGTATTTTTCTTCTAATATTTTTGCATAACACCTAAAAAGTTAGAAATAGTAGGCAAGAACATTGGAAAAAGTCTTATGTCCAGGAGTCCTACAAAATTTAGTCCTGAAGCTTCAGAACACAGTGATAAATGAAGCTATATTGAGAACCACAAGACATAATTTATTGGATACAGTCTCTCCTGAACTGTTGGCATTCATGAAGCATGCTATGCCATGGTAGTAAAGAGTTAATTTTGGCAGATCTGTCATTCATAATTTAGTTTTCACAGACCAACTTACTTAAAAACTGTTTCTAAAGCCTGAGTTGGATTCCAAATGTGTGTCTAGACTTGGAATTCTCTTTGGGCTTTTTCCTTGCTCATTACCACTTTGGCAAAAAAATATTTCAGATTCTCAGGGGTTCCACTATAAGAGGTTATCTTAAAAACAATGTGATAAAGCCAAAGAAAATGAGCTGTCTCCTAATTCCACTTTATATTGAGAAACCTTAAAATACATGAGTATATAGACATTAGCTTCCAAAAGCCTTCTGTCCTGCTTATGTCATCATAGTGCCAAGACAATCCTGAGCAGAAACCAAGGAAAAAAGGGTCCTCATCCTCAAGAAAAGTGCAATCTAAAAGGGCGAACTATCTGGCAGAATCTGTCATGACTAATGTGATAATGCAGGAAGAATAGGGAACGTGGCTATTATTCTTACAGCATCTCCAGCACTTAGCAAAGTTCCCACTATATACCAAGTATCCTGTAAATATTTGTCGCATGGGAGAAATAGCCCCTCTATGTATGTTCATGGTGCAGCAAACTGAAGACTCCTATAATCAACTTTGCCTTGGGTAGGGGATGGTAGTTTAAGCAGATATACTAAAAGATCATGGTAGAGGTGAATACATATAAATTTAAAACTACAAAAACATATTTATTTCCCTCAATGTAATATGAAATGTGTACACAGTTGTATTTACCTTTTATTGCTGCCATAACAAATTGACACAAATTTACCGGCTTAAACTAACACAAATTTATTATCTTAAAGTTCTGGAGATCAGAAGTCTGACACAGGTCTCATTGGGTTAAAATCAGAGGTGTTGGCAGGGATGTGTTCCTTTCTGGGGGCTCTAAGTTAGAACCCATTTGCTAATCTTTTCCATCCTCTAGATGCTTCCTGTATTCCTCAATTCAAGATCACCTTCTTCCTGTGGTAGAGCTCCTCCCTAAAGAATGTGGTGGAGGCCTCTTCAGAACAAAGGAAGGCAACTTGGCCCAATCAACTCCTATACATGTATGAGTAGCTCTGACATGACTCTGTAACTTGGACTGTGTCCAATTAGACTATATGTCACCATATATGAGAGACGAAGCAGAAATTGCATAAAAGGCCATACCCCGCTATGCTCAGGGCTCAGTTTTTTTGGGTAGGAACCCACTGAACCCATGCCAGCATGACAAATAAAGTTGCTTCCTAGACAGAAAAGCCTCGGTGTCCCATCTCTCTGTGCGACAATCCTGCTACTTTCCATCTTCAAAGCTAACACTATTGTTTCATTCCGACTATTCTTCTGTAGTCACATCTCTGACCACAACCAGGAAAGGCAGGAAAGGTTCTCTAATTTTAAAGGTCATGTGATTAGATCAGGCTCACTTGGATGGATAATCCAGGATAAGCTCTCCATCTCAAAATCCATATCCTTAATCATTTCTACAAAGTCCCTCTAACCATGTGAAGTAACATAGTCACAGGTTCCACAGAATACAGCATAGACATCCATGGACATCTTTGTGGAGGTCATTACTTCACCTACCACAATGACAAAGGTGAATGGCAAAACTATATATATAGTCAATCCCCTTGCTGTTCCTGTGTCTAGATGTTTCCTGAACTCTTTGGTTTGTAGTCATCTTCCTCTATCTTCAAAGCCATCAACACTGCATCTCTCTGACCTTTGATCTATGGCCACATGCCTTTCTGACCACAGCCACAGAGGCTATATTTACACCTCTCTCACATTCATTCTCTCTCTCTCTAATAGATCAAGGATCTAAAAAGAAAAAAAAGAAAGAAATTGCACTCAAATAGCAATTTAAATTAAAATGGAAAGTTCCACTTAATTCCCCCTCGCTGCTTCTTACTGCCTTCAGAGGTCCCATCACCTGAAACATACAATATTACAGAAGATCCCAGGGGGCTCCTGGGACTTCAACTCAGGTCATGATTTCCCAGTCCATGAGTTGGAGCCCTGCCTTGGGCTCTGTGCTGACAGCTTCCAGCCCAGAGTCTGCTTCAGATTTTGTGTCTCCCTCTCTCTCTGCCCCTCCCCTGCTCACTCTCTTCCTCTTTCTCTCTCTCTCTCTGTCTCTCTCTCTCTCAAAAGTAAATAAACATTAAAAAATAATTTAAAAAAAAGACGTTCCCAGAAAAAAACATTCAATAGCAGAGATAAAGTATCATACACACACTTGATTATAAGATACACCTAAATAATCAACTTGTAACCATCCTGTGCAAAATATAGTTAGAATCATTTTTGCCCTTATTATTGTATCCTAGAGGAAGTATAGACAAAAAAAGATACATATATTTGTTTACAAAAAGCAGTAGCTAGCTCTGTTGAAATATAAATGAGCTATGTTGAACAATTAAACATTTTTGATATTTACCTTTTTGTGAACAAAATATTCAACCACAAATTCCCTGTCAACCTGTCAATAATCTAACATATTTAAATAGAAATTCTTTCAGAGTTTGCTGTAACCATTTATTTTATATCTCAAAATTTCATCTACTGTCCATGTTCAGATTTCTAACACATCATTTTACATAAAAAGTATGCTTTAAAAAGTAAAAATACCTGTTTTTCTCAAATATTTACTACAGAGGCTTGGGGGAGAGCAATTACTAATGTGGGAAACAAAGGCAGAAGGAAATGGCAGGTAGAACAAAATTTCCTTCTAACCTGCAGCCCATTGACAAATACTTGAGGCCGGGAGAGTAAAATATTTCTCCAGGACTTCTTACAGTCTTAATGCTAATGCTTTGCTAGAGGGTAAAACAACCTTAGCTTGACAATAGCTAGGCCTCCACTCTCCTGGGAGTCTTCCTTAACATATGAAAGTCCCTTTGGAAATTTCACTTGACTTTACCTCCCCCAACTCCCAAGTATATAATCAGTCTCTCTTCAAGGATCCAGGACAGCTCTTTCTGCCAGGGGTCCTGTCCTGTGCTTTAATAAAAGATGTCTTCAAGAATTCTTTCTTGGCCGTCAGTTCCGTATCCCCATCACTCCAAAACCTCATCACCTACTTAAACCTCAATCTGGCAAAAAAAAAAAAAAAAAAAAGGCATACCTGTAGAGGGAAAGAAGGCAATGTGTTTAAAAATAGTTTCTTATCACTAACCTAGAGTACTAAACGCAGCCATCCCTTCTATCTACTTGTTTTCTCATCAGGGTATTAAAAGAATAAAATCAGTTGTTTCTAATGCACTTTTATCCACGAACAGAATGATAATTCTTTAAAGCTAATAACAGCTATTATGTGCCAGGTACCAAACCGGCTACATTATTAATAAATACTTCATCTATTTTTATCCTCACAATGACTCTATGAAATAGATATTGAAAGCCCAAAGAGACCTGAAACTCAGAGAAGGTAAGTGCTAGCCCTAAGTGACTCTTTGGTAAGTGTTTACAATGTGTGCTCTTTACAGTACTAAACCAACCTCCAAGATAATTAATCACTGTGAGCCTCCAGGCATTTATGAAACCCTACCTTCCAACACAGAGACTATAAAAATCGGTTAATTAAGACAGTTAGTGGTTAAGCTACTTATGGTTAAGGTCATGCAATTAGAAAAACTAATTTAATATTCCTTAGTTTCTAGACAGTAACCTCGCCTCAAAATTAAAATTGTTCTAAGCAAAATCAAAAATCACGTCCATGTAAATTGTCTGCACTACTCAAAACTCAGCTCAATTAATATCTTTCCTACAAAGGTGTCCATGACAACACCAGTCTAAATCTATTTCTCTCTTCTCTCAAATTCTAAGGTAGTTTTATTGGTACTATATTATAGAGAGATGCCACAAAACTGACTAAGGAGGTAGAGGGGTGGAAGAGGAGAAACAGGGAAATAATAACACTTAAAGAAGAAGGAACCTGAGGAGGAAGCATGACCGAAGAGAAAGCTGAGAGGCACCTGTAGCTATTGAACATACACATTACACATTCCAGAACTGTGCGGGAAAGTAGAGTAGAAGTAGGGTACATATGAAAAAAGTGTCATTCAGCAGTGACCCATGAGGGAGGGGCAAATAAGGCATAAATTTATATTACAAGTCCTAGTGACTGTATGGGAAATAAGGAATAGGCTTAGGAGAAGCCAAAGTATAAGAAAAATAAATGGCCAGCTGTCACATGACATGAAGCCAATTAAGAATCAGAACACAAGATCTACTCTCTTGACAACTTTTTTATTGTATAATACAATACTGTTAACTATAGATACTATGTTGTACAGCAGATATCTGGTACTTCTTATAAAATGAAGATACAAGGAAACTTTAGGAGGTGATGGACTGCCTTGACTGTAGTGATGGTTTCACAAGTGTATGCATATGTCCAGACTCATCAAAATATGTACATTAAATATGTGCTGTTTTTATATATTAATTATATCTCAATAAAGCTGTTAAAATAAAAGAATAATAACAAGTATGAGGCCTTAGCATATAATTACCTTTCCAGACATATTACAAGTTAGCAAATCATGATCACCTTGGTGATTTACCTTGTACCAAAACACAAACCATGGCCATGTGATGGAAACACAAAAGTCAGGCTTCAGAGTCACAAAGAGGAGGGTTCAAATGCTGAATTCATCACGTTCTACCTGAGGGACCATAGAGTTAAGTGCTTAAGAGTGCAGACAATTGAGTAGACAGCCTGGATATAGTGGGACCAATTGTTCCAGTTTGCCTGGAACTATTGTGCTTTTAACACTGAAAGTCTCCTGTCCTGGGAAACCCCCCAGTCCTGGGGAGCTCACCCTACCTAGGTTGAATCCACTCCCACCCTTCACCCACCAGGGGACACTGGCCATATTACCTCATCTCTTCTGTGTCTTAACTTTTCTCACACATAAAATGCCAGTGATAATAATGGGGCTTACTTTAAGGGAGTCATTCTGAGAAATAAGTAATTAGTATACATAAAGCTCTTAGAGCATGTCTGAGACATAATAAACAGCAAGCACAAGTAGTCATCATAACTTAAATTTGATGAACTTTAGATTTCTTACCCAAAAATAAAGATGATAATATCTATTTCATAGTGTTACTGTGAGGTTTTAAATGAGATTATTATATAATTCCCTTCTCTAGTGTCTGAATATAATAATATGCATATGCTATTTATTCAACAAACATCTAACTATATAAGTGAAAGCATTCCACAGAATGCTAAATAGTTATGAAAATATTATGAAAGCCTTAGAGGAAAGATAAACTGATCTCAACTAGTTAGATATAAATAGATATAAATACAGAACAAATCCAGGTTATACCTTCTGGAACATATTTAGCAGTAAGTGCAATGTCTTTCCATATTGCAAAGCCTAAAATGGTCTCTGAAATAATACATTTTTCTAGATTGCAATACCCTGAATGGTATTTTGTTGATTCTAATTCCTAAGAAATACTGACTGCAATTCTCATGGGTTCATTGGAGGAAGGTATAAATGTACAGTCCTGGGGGCGCCTGGGTGGCTCAGTCGGTTAAGTGTCTGACTTCAGCTCAGGTCATGATCTCGCGGTTCATGAGTTTGAGCCCCGCGTCAGGCTCTGTGCTGACAGCTCGGAGGCTGGAGCCTGTTTCGGATTCTGTGTCTCCCTCTCTCTCTGCCCCTCCCCTGCTCATGCTCTGTCTCTCTCTGGCTCAAAAATAAATAAAACATTAAATGTGCAGTCCTGATGTGAAATAAACGAGCTGTCCCTCAGCCTGCCTCCAGCATTCTCAGGGGAAGAAGGACTGGCTAATATCCATTTCATCTTGGAGAACTGCTTAGTGCCATGGGGTTCATAAAGCACCCACCATATTGATCAATTTTAAGCACGATCACAAGTTGACAGAATTACAAGAGCTATATGTGCCCTTTGTATACTTCCCTACACACACCACAGTCCTAATTACTACTCTAAAAGGATTTACAGTTCTGGAAAACAGCTGTGGCTTAGGGATATGAAGAAACTGGGTTGAAGAAACAAAAGAGAAAAGAAAGATGAAAAAGTTGTCTCTGAACATGAGGAGGTAAGGAATTAGTAAACCTGACTTGCGTTCTAACCTCTAGTATGACAGCATGACCTCAAGTAAGTCCTTTCACCCCTGGACTCCAGCTTTCTCATCTATGTGAGTGGGCTTAATGAGATCTGTAGGTCTCCTTAAACCCTATAAATATAATTAGGCATTTCCTCAAAATTCTTAGATTCTGCATATAAAACCAGAGCAAATTGAAATTTTGCAAGTATTTCTTCTTTGTAAATTGTTAAAGAATATAAAATAGATAACTTGATGGTATTTATGCATTTGAAAACTGACTTTTTAACTTTATGCACATAAATTTATCCATGTGGGAATTTGCATGCAATGGAGAGAAATTTTTGATGCCAGTTGGGTTCTCCAGAAATCAGGCTCTAAAATGGAGTTCTGTATGTATGATGTTGAGTTTGGGGTTCAACACCTGTGGAGGGAGGGGAAAGAAGGAGAATTGGCAGAAGAAGAATCTGAGCTATAATGCAGGGCACCTCCACTGCTTTGGCCAACCCCCCAGGACATCAGAGTTATTCCACATTGGGCCCAAATGGCAGGACCTTTATATCTCCAGCCTCCATCAGTCATGAAAGTGGGCTGCTGTGGGAATGGCATGATTTTGGATGAGGAGGAAGGAGCCGAGACAGGTCTTTCTTAGAAGGGTATCTGGATGACATATCACCATGTCCACCACTGTACATGAATGATATTAATCTATAGGTGAACACATCTAGAAAACATATCAAATTTTATAAAAATATCAACTTTGTATTCTATTCATGACATGAAGAGATAAGTAAAATACTATTGTACTTCGGCAATTTGTCTGAATTAACAAATGAATGAAACTATTAAAGCTAATAAGATCTTTCTGAAGGTCAAAAGTAACATGTTAATAGCATTTTTTCATACTCTTGGCTAATTAACATCCAGTTACATATTTCCTATGTGTATAATAAATGTTTTCTATCTCTATCCACAGACTTCAAACATGAACAAGTCATTTGTCTTTTGTAGAGAGAGGGATGAGGGAAAAAAAGATCTTTTACTCTTCATTCTCAAATGCTCAAATGAATGATTTATATCCCAAGTTGCATTTCCTCATCTTTTCACTAATTAGAAATGTTCAGAACATGGACTGGAATTTGAATTTGGTTCTTTCATGTACTAACCCAGTGTACGTTTTCTTGGCCCTATTAAGTCCATATGCTATATAATTTAAGGATATGGCTTTTCAAGTAGTAAGGCTTTACAATACAAGAACAACACTATTCCCAGGGTCTATAGAATGTTGTGAATCTCACGCATTCACAAGGAAAGAAGGAAAAGTTAAATAAAATATCATTATGTGTATATGTATGCACTTACATAAAATTGCTACATATATGTAGAAAAATCAATTTTATTGATTTTATCAATTTATTGATTTTACATTACCCATTACATTCTCTTAGTATTCATTAAATTCTCAGAGTCAAGTAAAGAAGCCACTGCTTTGTTTCCCAAATGTTCCAAATTCTATTTTCACTAAATGATGTCATTAATGTCATGGTTACAACAATACTGCCCAGAGCCTCGTTCCTGCTGGCCACTGACACAATAGATTATTTGAGCAGCTGAGTCATTAGTAACAAACAATACACTTTCTACTGATCTTGAATTAAATGTATATTTCCAATTAAGCATAAGATTTATGCAAACAAATCTTGAAGTTGCTCTCAGTGTTCTATTAAGTGACAATGAATAGCCTGTGTTTTTTAATTTGTTGAGGACACATCTGTCTCCACAAGGCTGTATGACAAAGCAGTAAATAAAAATAAAAAATAAAAATAAATTTAAAAAAATCATAGGCAAATATCTTTTGTTGCCTGTTCTTGAAAACTGCCTCCTTTTCAAGTTCTACTACTAGGAGTATTTTAAATTATAGTTTTATTTGTTTATGCATATTTTTCACATTGCTTTTCTGTAACTCTCAGCATCAGAATGGAAACCTTAAATATGTTTTTCCCTCCGTAAGGCAGAAAGTAACTCAGGGTTCAATTTGTATTTTCCGCAAAAGAGACATGAAGGGAATGTCAAGGAGACACACAACAATGAAATAGGAAGAGCTAAGAAACCCTCAAGTTAAACTCTTGACATCACTGGTATCCATACCCACCCCAATACCTTCCTTGTTTTATACTTACAGGGAGACCCATACCACATCGCAAATGAGCATAAGTCCTGTAACTCTAATTTCCTTCAATATGCCCTTGGAGGATTATTTAGAAACTCCATGCTTATGTGATCCAGTTTTAGAACACAGGCTAACACACTAATGTTAATACAAATCAGCTACATTTTAATTACATGCATTTTTATTTTTTTAAATATGAAATGGAGGACTCCTTGGAAAAACCTCCAAAAATATTTCAGTGTTCTTACTCAGAAATTCTCTTCAGCATCTTCTCATTATTTAGTGAGAAATCCCGAGATGGTCTTTTTGCTACTCAAACATAGTACTCCTATTTTAAAGCCTGTCAGCTGACAATACAAACACAGATGCCAAACTCCCACCCTTGTCCCTCTTCCAACAACCAGGCACTGGAAATGTATAAAACTCATGAGGTTGACTAACATGACAGTTGTAAATTCTGGGACTTGTAGATTTTCCCATTCATATTAACTGCAAGGGATTTCAGACATCCTTTAGAGAAAAGCCCCAATTTTACATTTGAGGAAACTGAGGCAAAGAGTGGTTAAGTGACTTGTTAATGATCAGGCTTCAGGTTCACAGCAAAACTCGGAATAGAACCTAATCTCCTTATCCTAAGTTTATGCTCTTTCCTCTCTCAGAATAACAAGTAACTGATTTTTGAAAAATTAATTTGAACAAGAAATGAATCTAGTAAAAGCTCCACTGTTCAGGAGGCAAATCAATTACTGTGGCAACTATAGTGGACAGATTGCAGAAGGATCTAGAGCTAAGTAGGTGGGACATTTTTTCCCTTCCCCCCAAACACAGTAACTTAAAAATTAAGGAGTCTACACTTACTCCATCACTGATTTACTGGTATGTGAAAAGTGGACTTCCTGAGGGTCTTCTCACATATCAAGTGAAGAGGAAGCTACCTCAAACAACCTCAGCCAAAAAATATTTAGACATTTTCAAACATGTTATCAGGTTTAAAATGTTTGAGAATGAAGAGCCCTGGGCTGTGAATCAGAAAACTACCCCAGTGTCACTGCAGCTCTTTGACTCCTTGTGCTCTTGAGCAAGTTAACTCTACTTGGCTTTACCTTCCGCAACTACAAAATAAAGGAGCCAGACTAGACAATCATACCATTCCTTTTATCACCAAACATTCATGAATCATGCTTTATTTCTCCCTGACTCTTTCATTTGATAAGTCATATTGAACATGATGGTTATACCCTCCAGACAATTATTAAAAAACATACTGAATACCATATTCATATTGTTCTACTCTCCCAAATTGGATAATGTCTGGTCAAGATTGTTCACCACCATCCCCAAATCATTAAGAGGGTACACTCATGGGAACTTGCATTATTAACTACAGAAAAGATTGTTCTTTGTTATGTGGGAGGATGGAGGTGCTGATTATTCCTGAGCTGTCAGGAAACAGCTCGTCTAGAAAGAAGCCTTGGAGTCTGGGGGTGGCTCAAAAGGAAAAGTTTACTCATAAATACAAATGATGCCTGGGTAAGGAATTTTAGTGATCAAAAGCCAAGGAAAGTGATAATGGAAGTCACCTAAACTTTTTGTCCAGAAAATGGTGCTAGAGGAACAGTAATGAGGGAACCATGAGCTGCCTGGGTTAATGGGCAAGTTGCGGGGATGCAATGAATAAAAGAAGAAACTGGAAGCAAGTCTGAAAATGGCAATGGTCTGCCAAGGACATCTCCAGTCACGATCCAAAGAACAGAACTGATGTGTAGATCTTATGGAAATGATTCATCTGTCACTTAGCCCGTTAGTCCTACTTACACCCAAAAGTGGCCATCGCCAGTATTAACAACATCACAAATGCTAAATAAACAAGCAACACTTCCCTTGGCAGGGCAGGGCAACTGATGTTGGGAGTGGAATTTATTTAATTGGCATTTACAATCTGCCTCTTCAAAGGACCTGAACTTATACCACCCAAAGTAAGTGAGGCCAAAGTCTTAGTATAGTAGATTACAGCCCTAGTCAATGAAAGCCCACAGTAATAACAGCATTTCCCTGATCTCAAACAGAAAAGTTATTGTTCAATCATCTTCAGAATCCATCCCTATACCACTTGAGGTTATAGGTTTAGGGCATGAAAATCTACTTGTAAATTTCTGCTACCTCTAAAATATTTAATTCAATACAACATTTATTGGGTACCACAAATTTTCTCAAAACACCCACATGGAACAGTTTAGGAAAATGCTGGGCTGGAGTTCAGCTTACCTGGCACAGTGGCTAGAAATAAAGTTTGGAAATCAAACTACTCAGTTGTACAGGGACTTCTAGGCCATTCTAAGGAAAACTATGGTTCCTTCTCTTTGGAAAACAAAAATAGCAAATACCTATATAATGCCTTTTCATTATGTGCCAGGCACTGCTTCTAAAATCTTTACATCTATTGACATCTATAATCTACTCAACAGTAAGGTAGGTATTGTTATCCCCATTTAACAGATGATGAAACCAAGACATGGAGAGGTTAAGTACAACCAATAAGCAATGAAGCTAGCGGTCCAACGAATTCAGTCTGGCTCCAGGGCCCTTACATTTAATCTGTCTCAAAGTAGAGACAGAAAGCATAAATTCCACATTTCACCAAATCTTGCCACATTTATCATTGGAATGATCAATTGTCTCATAAATATAAACAAGGAGTTAATGCTGTAAGGTTAAAAACTGCTATTCGCCAAATAAAGCAACTGACAAAATTCTCTTCTTACTTTTGCCATCTTGTTTCTGCTTATAGATCTCAAGTTGGCTTTAAAAAAAGAACCCTAAAATTCAGATAAATTTATCTGGATTGACTCATTATAGATTTCAAGCTTTTTGGTTCTTGTTCTTAAAGACCCACCCCAGTCCACTCTATGTAAATATTGTAGGTTGTTTTATTCAGCAAGGTACAAAAAGAATAAAGACTGGAGAGGGATTGTATTCCTTTCTGAAGCAATGTTACAAAATATTTTCTTATTGCCTATCCTTCCTCACCCCTCACTATTAATAATTATAAACATTATTATATTCTTAAGACCCAAAACATAATTCCTCAGAATTCAGAATCTTGATTTAGAAATTGAAAATATTTTGTGCAGATAAGAAAAAAAAAAAGAATGGTTTATATCTATGCTGATTATTCACCAGTCATGATTTCTCTGCCACCAAGAACAAAAGGTTCTGGGATGTATCCTACCTCTATTGATTCTCTTAACACGCTGGTTTCACCTGTCATTTCTTTGTGTAGGGAGATATTTAAAATGGGTACAGTTTGGGGACATGGCTAAAGGGAAGTTTAGGTGGTGATACATTTTGTTTGTGCTTCATGAGATATATTTCTCTGTGAATTTGGTGAGGTTTTCGCCATTTTCTTAAAATGTGTTACTATGGGCTTTCTTTTCTAATTTTAAGTAAATATTTACTTTCATACCTCATTTTGCATTGATAATATTGCATATTAATTTCAAAAACTGTGTAAGTTTCAGACCCCACAAAACTTGGATTTGTCCTAGCTTCTCCATGTAAACATTTAGAACTTATCAGACTTGATCAGATATTTCTCTAAGTTGTCCCCTTCCCCACTGCTATCATCATAGACTTAGTCCCAGTCTTCATTATATCTAGGTTTGATTATATGTTATCACTTCATAATCATTTTTCTGGCCTCCAGTTTTGCCCATTTCAAGTGTCTCTTCACACTGCTGCTAGTGAATAATTTAGCTAAAATTAAAACATGCCAGAAGCACCCCTATCATGTACAAAATCAAGTCTGGTTCTGCAACATGGCTCTCAGCAGTAGTGACCTGTTCTCACTCTAACCCTGCCCTCCTTCTACTCACCATTTCTCTCACCTTTATGCTCACCTCAATGCTCTCTCACTTCTATGCTCAATTTCATGGCATGGACTTCCTTCAGCACAGTATCTATCTCCATGTCTCTTGTCCCACTGTCTGTCATGCCCATTCCTGTCTTCTTAGACTCCCATCCATTCACTTTTCAAGACTCATTTTACAAGAACATCTTTTCTTTGAGTCTTGTATCTCCTATAATAGTCCACACATATTACATCTTTCTTCCTCTGGCCTTACCTTAACATGAGCATCTTGGGTGTTGAGCCTGTGTCTTAGCTCCTTTGTGTGTGCAGCACCTAAAAGAGTAACTACCACATGGTAGGACCTTTATCCATGCTTACTGGAATTCTGGCTACATACTTGAATACAATTAGGAGGCATGTGTTAGGAAAATATTTTGGTGGGAAAAATCTGTGATAGGAATCATTTCAGTAAAACATGCTAGGAGGAGTTATTTGAGGGATCTTAGGAATTTGATCACACCTCTATCTTTGAGTTAACAGTGCCTTCTTTTTGGGAAACAGTGTCATCTCTGGGAAACTGGAAGAGTTAGATTAGGATTCAAAACAGAAGAAACAAAAATTTAGCAACCAAGTACTATTTTGAAATTCTGAATTGAAGGGAGCAAATTAAAGGAGACGAAATATTGGTCTGGAAAGAGTCTTAAGTCCTTCGTTAAAAGTCTACCTTCCGACATACATCATACACTGGGCAGGATGCTTCACGCATACCATGTGGTTGGAATCAGAATGCAAATACACATATGCAAATGCACAATATGTCAAATACACATATTGGTTGATTATTCCAGGTGTAGGGCACTTAAAAATACATCCTTATTACAAGGAAATGGGTAACTTAGTGTTTTTGTGTGTGTCTGTTTTTTTTTTTTTTTTTTTTTTTTTTTTTTATGGATTTAGAGTGTGACTGGAGGAGAGAGGCAGAGGGAAAGAGAATTTTAAGCAGGATCCACCCTCAGCGAGGAGCCATATATGGGGCTCAATCCCACGACCCTAAAATCATGACCTGAGCCGACATCAAAAGTCAAACATTTAACCAACCAAGCTACCCAAGCACCCCCATGTTTTTATTTTCTAAAGTGAAGAAAGTTGCCCAAGTTTATATTTCATAAAAGTTACATGAGTGGCAGTTAACAGAATTCAATAGCTGATATATATAATGATGACTAAGATTCAAAGAAAGGTAAAATTTCACTCAGAACATAATAAAATTTGGAATTTTTTAAATAGAGGTCTTTATTCAAAAATCTAAAGATAATGTCTTTCCCTTATAGATTTAATATTCAATTTCAGCTATATGGTATATTTCATATACATCTCACAACTATAAAAGAAACAATGCAATTTTGCTGAATGTGAGTTTTGACTTCAATAAAATACTATAAATTATAAAATATAGTCAAATATAATTGGTATAACACACCAATTTTCTTCAGATTCCTTTCTTTGCACACTGTGAGTCCACATATTTTTATCTAATTAAAAATACAGCCAACCTTTCAAACGTGTACTGAAAAAATATTGAACTTATAATCTCTCTTAGGCAATCCAAACAATCTATAGGATCCCTAAAGGAGAAGACAGAAACACTGCTGAGTCATCACATAGGTCCTTATTTTTTTATCTTTTAAAAACAAGTCTTTTCATTTCACAACAGATATTCATCTTTGTGAAAACTTGCTCAAAGGAGTAATCAAAATTTTTTAGTCATGCAAGACTTTTACAATATTTTCTTCAAAGTTTTATTGTCAATATTTTAAGAATAGATCAACCTACTTTAACCATTTTAAAATCCATACTAACAAGAGATAAATTATAAACTTCTCAAAATGAAGTATGGTATGTTGGAAAGAGGTTGAAATGCACCTAAGAATCAACCCTGGATCCACCCCCCTTCTCAGCTGTGTTACGTTTGAAAACACACTACATCTCTGCCAGTTTCTTTGGAAGCTAAAATGGGGTTAAAACGATTCCTAACCCACAGAGTTGGTGAGAAAATTAGATGAGAAAACACAAGTAAGAAGCTTAGCATGATGTTTAGCTGACCCTCAATGATTCTCAATGCCTTCCTAGAACCCAGTGAAAGAGAGATTTTTTTTTCAATTTTGAGACTACATCCTTAGTCCCTGCCAATTATCATCTCTAACTGCCTGTAATTTACAAGGCTCAACCACATTTTCTCATTTGCCTCTAGACTATTGCAAAACTATTGCGTGATCCATGTTTCACTATAGAACACAATTTTGTTCCCTGTTTGGTTTGGGTTCTATTTGGCCTCTTTCCTGATTTTTTGGTGAACCAGTTCCAATTGCTCCTGAACTTTGAAAAGGAGATTAAGCTGGATGTCCTCCTTTTACTGACATTAGAAATCAGTTTTCATAAGTCTGATTGGTCCTGTTGGTCTTTAGGAAAGAAATCTAGTTACTCAGGGGAAAAGAAATCCTCAAGGTCCAAGGCTACTGGGACAGAGACCCCTGAAATAGAAGCTGTTCACAGGTGATACAATAGGACAGTTTAGTTCATATGTTTCCCTTAAGCTTCCATATGGAAGTTATATAAGTTGAAACCACTAAACGAGTTCAATGAAACCCAAACTGCTGAGTTTTGCACTGTTTGAAAGAGGCCTTCTGTTTCCTAACCAGCATGAGCTTGGGAAATTTTCCATTTACTTGGAGGGCTGTCATGTAAGCCGTTCAACCAGTTTTGCTCAAAGATCAACACAGGCTAACTGAAAAATAGTGGAACAGATCCAATTAGTTGACTTCTCCTTTTCAACTTATTTTACAACTGCTTTCTATGGTCAAATTCAAAGGAATTTTCTTTAGTTTCCTTCCTTTATTCTAAAAGTTCTAAAGAGCTATTGTAAAAGACTGTGGGCTCAGAATTATTTTTATTCTAGAAGCACTAACACATGTAGATACTCCGTAGGCATTAAAACACACAGTAGGCACACAGACCCATCTGCCCCCCTCTTCCTTTGTGAGGCCTCTTCAAGCTCAATGCATAGCCCTAAACTCAAAAGTACATCAGACTTTTTGCAATCCCATGTTCATGAAAAGCATACATGAATTTCTCACACTAAGAAAATAGTTGACATAAAAGATTACACCGTAAAGAACTGTATCACTGGTAGAGTACAGTTTCGATTTGATCCACTATTTACTGGGCTCACACTACTGATGCTGCTTGGAAATTTCATTGGCATAGGACAGTCCAATATTAAAAAAATTTTTTTAATGTTTACTTACTTTTTAGGAGAGAGACAGAGTGCTTGGCTATTGTAAATAATGCTGCAATAAACATAGGGGTGCATATACCACTTCAATTTAGTGTTTTCGTATTCTTTGGGTAAATACCCAGTAGTGTGATTACTGGATAGTAGGGAAGTTCTATTTTTAATTTTTTGAAGAAACTCTATACTATCTTCCACAGTGGCTCCACCAGTCTGCATTCCCAGCAGCGCATAAGAGTTCCTTTTTCTCCATATCCTCTTCAACACTTATTTCTTGAGGTTTTGATTTTAGCTCTTCTGTTAGGTATGAGGTGATATCTCACTGTGGATTTGACTTGCATTTCTCTGATGAGTGAGGTTGAACATCTTTTCATGTGTCTGTTGGCCATCTGTATGTCCTTTTTGGAGAAATGTCTGTTTTTGTCTTCTGCCCATTGTTAATTGGATTATTTTTGTAAGACACTATTAATAACTATAATCACCATCCAAGCTATTTTTATATTAACAATTATATCTACTTTTGATAATACAAATAAGTCTTTTCAATAAAAATAATCTTTCTTTAACAGATCAAAAATTGTTCAATGCCAGTGAAGTATCTTATTAAATATGCATTGACTCAAAAACCCCTGCAACATACTGCCTGAACAACACTGAGGAAATAAAGAAAAGAGAAATGGTACTTTACTGAGCACTTGCTATGTCCTGGGTACTGGGCTGATTGCTTTCCTTTCATTACCTCTTTCAAATCTATTAACAACAATTCAGACTACCTGACATTACCAGCCTGTTCCAGATGAGGAAAAGGGGGCTCAAGAAGATTAAGTGACTTCACAAGCTCTCAGGGCTATTAAGTGAAGGATTTAGAATTTGAATTCAAGTTTGTTGTATTATACAATTTTGTTTAGTTTTCTTTTGTTTTTCAGCTCTGGTTGTGCCTTCTACTCAATTCTAACTTATTCTGGTCCTCAAATTCAGTAAGTAAATCTCTCATTCAAAATGTATTTCAGGGGTACCTGGGTGGCTCAGTGGGTTAAGCATCAGACTTGACTCAAGTCATGATCTCACAGTTCGTGGGTTCAAGCCCCACATCTGGCTCTCTGCTCTCAGCATGGAGCCTGCTTTAGAGCCTCTGCCCCACCCCATCTCTGCCCCTCCCCTGCTCACACTCTCTCTCTCTCAAAAATAAACATTAAAAAAAATGTATTTGAGATACATGAGAAGAATTACTGCCATTATATATATATATAGTAATGAACTGGCATACTAAGATATACTCAATATACACTTTCTTCAGATAAACATTTTTATCTATTAATGTTAAAATATATTATGACTTAAGTACCAGTGGTCTTCCTTTCTTTGGAAAATGTGAAGAAAACACACCTTATGTAGTTTTGGAATTTTAGCTATTTAAATTTAGAGTTGGGGCACCTGGGTGGTTCAGTCGGCTAAGCATCCAACTTGGGCTCAAGTCATGATCTCACAAGTCTCACAAGTCTGTGAGTTCGAGCCCCATGTCTGGCTCTGTGCTGACAGCTCAGAGCCTGGAGGCTGCTTCAGATTCTGTGTTTCCCTCTCTCTCTGCCCCTCCCCCACTCGTGTTCTGTCTCTCTCTCTGTCTCTCAAAAATAGATAAACGTCAAAAAAAATTTTTTTTAATTTAGAGTTATATGACTCACTCTAATATCTACACAAATAATTTTAATATTTATTTGAGTTGCAGGTTATCTGGGGAAAAAATCACCAGAAGTTGGTTGAAAAGGAATTAGTACATGAGTAGTGACTTCCATGTATGACATTTCCTTTGAAAATGGCTAATCACGGGCACCTGGGCAGGTTGGTTGAGTGTCTGACTTCAGCTCAGGTCATGATCTTGTGGTTTGTGAGTTCAAACCCCAGGTCAGGCTCTGTGCTGACAGCTCAGAGCCTGCATCCTGCTTCAGATTCTGTGTCCCCCTTTCTCTCTGCTGCTCCCCTGCTCACATTGTCTCCGTCTCTGTCTCTCTCTCAAAAATAAAAATAAACATTAAAAAAAAAGAAAATGGCTAATCAAACTTATACATCTTTCTAAACTTTTGTACTAAAAATAAAATTGATGACTTTGTTTTCTTCAAGGTAAGTAACTCCTTTAAAAACATTTAACATTTACATATTATATATCCATTATGCAAAACTCTTGAAATTCATATATTCATTTATTCTTTCAACCTACTGGTTACCTACTGAGTCAGACACTATGTTGAATCATATGTTAGGTGCTATATATATACAAAAACATGATTTCTCCCCTCAAGTTACTCATGACCCAGGAAGAGGAGGGCAGGAAAAAGACACGTTTTATGTTGTGATACATGCTATTATAAAGTACAGAAATCTAGCTGAAGTGCATAAGAGAGACAGCTAACTAACTTCACCTTGCAGTTAGCCATGCTTCTTATAGGATACTGAGCCCTGGGTCTTGAGATTTCCATAGGATAAAACAAATGTAGAAGTATCTTAAAATGTTCAAAACATTGGGTACAGCATAGGCAAAGACAACATACTGTAGAAGCTGTAAGTAGTTGTATATAGCTGGGTCTCAAGTTTTGAAAAAAAGAAAGAAGGAAAGAAAGACTGATAAGGTGTAAAGACAAAAATGCACCTTTATGTTTATTGTAGCATTATTTATAATAGCCAAAACATAGAAGCAAACTAAGTCCATCAGTAGATGAGTGAATAAAGAAAAAATATATATGTGATGGAATATTACACAGCCATAAAAAAGATGAGGCCATGCCATTTGAGGCAACATGGAAGGACCTAGTGGGTATTATGCTATTATTAAGTCAGATTGAGAAAGATAAACACCATATAACTATACTCATAAATAGAATCTTTAAAAAAATGTATACACAAACAAAAAGCAAAATCAGAACTATAAATACAGAAAACAAACTGACGGTTGTCAGAAGGGAGAGGAGTGTGGGGTGGGCAAAATGGATGAAGGGGAGACAGAGACACAGGCCTCCAGTTACGGAATGAGTAAGTCACAGGAATAAAAAGCAGAGTGTAAAGAATATAGTCAATGGTATTGTAATAGGGATGTAATGGAACCAGATGGTAGGTATACTTAATGGTAGGCATAGCATTATGTATAAACTTGTCAAATCACCAAGTTGTACACTTGAGACTAATGTAACATTGTGTGTCAACTACACACAAATAAAAAGAAAAAAGAGAAAAAAAGAAAGACAAAAAGCTCCAGACGCTACACTAACAATTGTTGGTTTTGCATGATGATGTGCAACAAACCAATATTAAGGGGCAGTGTCAATGCAAAGATAGTGCTCATTTGATTACCAGGGACATGTGGGAACACTTTTGTACATCTGTAAGTACTGGGTGGTAAAAAATTTGAGAAGGCCAACTACTAAAATTGCATCATTTTAAACAATATTCACTAAATCAGAGGTAAGCCAGCTGGTTATCTTTGGGACATCATGCTCTCTAAGTTACTTTGCTTAGCACATTTGTCCAAGAAATAAGTAGCTACCACCACCCCCAGTCCTTCTGTTTACAACACAGTGTTAATATGGGTCAGTTTTAGAGAAGGAATTATTCTATTCAACGAAAAATCATTTGAGGATACTCTCAGCTCTCACCTACTTCCAATCTTACCAATTCCAGAAAAGATGGGCTGAAAGATTTCAAAGAAGATGGAGCCATTGCATCAAGAAGATCAGGCACATAAGATTTTAAGCAAAATTATCCAGTAGATGAGGTATGGTTTTGTCTTCCCTACTTCCTTTTATAGCCTTCTTCTCCTTCCTCTTTCCCAATGCTCTTATCTCAGGGTTGACTCCCAAATGGCTCCTACATGACAACACCCAAGATTCTCCCTAAAAAATGGGCCCAAACTGCAAATCCCTTCTTAACCTTTATTCTGTGTCATCAAAAATTTTATTTCCTGAATAAAGCGTACTGATTTAAAACTGCATCCATAAGGGGCACCTGGGTGGCTCAGTCAGTTAAGCAACTGACTTTGGCTCAGGCCATGATCTCACGGTTCCTGGGTTTGAGCCCCACGCATCAGGCTCTGTACTGACAGCTCAGAGCCTGGAGCCTGCTTCAGATTCTGTGTCTTCCTCTCTCTCTGTTCCTCCCCTGCTTGTTCTCTGTCTGTCTCTGTCTCTCAAAAATAAATAAACATTAAAAAAAAATTTTTAACTGCATCCATAAAAGTCTCAGACATTACAGAATTACATTTCTGTCCTATACTAGAAAATCCACCTGTTTTTATTCACAGCCGTTCATCAAACCCTTACTTACACGTTCTTTCTTTTCCAACACCCTGTACCTGATCACATTCTTCTTATTAAAAATACAACCCAAAACAAAAAACTTTTTCCCTCTCGGTGCCTGGTTTATCAAGAGAAGTGTCACCTGTCATTTTAATCTCCTAATGCAGCAAAGAATTGTAACATCCAGCCTACTCCCTCTACATAGTCTTTCTCCCTGGGAGTGGGAAGAAACATGCCTTTGTGTCTCCAGCTCCCTTCATCCTGCTGGCTAAGGAAGGGGAGAGAATTAGGCATCACTTCAGAAACTCTGAAGTTCCTCTACAGAGAACAGAGTTTTTGTTTCTCCATTCCATGACAGTGAGGGCCTGGGTGTTCTGGGTAACTTCTGCTAAAAGGTTTGTGTGTTAGGAGTTAGGTATAGACAAAACCAATGCCAAAGAGTACCCTTCCCGACAATACAAAAGTCATCCTGACTGAAAATTCAGGCTGAAAGGTAGACAGAGTCCTAGGAACAGCCAGTATTCAAAGGGTGCAACTATCTTTCCTAATAGGAGGACCCACCCCATCCTCCATCCCAAAAGGCTCCTTTGTTTACTGACAAAAGGAGGGGAATGCAGAATCCCAGCTTCATCCTGCTAACCCCCATTCTTAAAGGGGCAGCATCTAAAATCAGTCTTTCCTCTCAAATGCTCACCAAAATTAACAGAAAAGCATGAATTAAGTCATTTATGGAAAGCAATAGCTATTTATGCCTATTTAAAACTGTAGAACTATAATATCATTAAAAATATATCAAAACAGTAGCCACTATGTATTATGTACCAATTATGAAATGCTTCATAGATATAATTTCTAATCCTGCTATAAACTCCTTAGGACATGAGAAATTATTCACCATTTTCAGATTCAGAGGCTGAGACTCAGTAACTAAATGACTTCTTGGGGTTATACCTAGGTGAAGCCAACAAGATTAAAATCCATATTTATTTGGCTTCAGAGTATATTTTGTGATGATAGATAGATAGAGGGAAAGAGAGAGGGGGAAAAGAAGAGGAAGGGCAGAGAGTGAGAGAAAGAGAGACAAAGAGAGGCAGAGAAACAGAGACAGAGAGAAAAGAGTGAACAATGTCTTTGGGGACCTCTGAAACCAGCCACTAAAAATGGAAAAACAAAACATGTTTTGATGTATGTCACACAGTAAATAAATATACTGTTAGATAATTCAATTACCACTCATCCTCTGTGAGTTGCAAAGTAACAAATCTTTCTGCTTTGGACATGAAACTGATGTCAACAAGAAAAGTATTGGCTCTTTCCAAATTACAAAGTATTCTACTTAAAGACATACTAAGAAGATAGGTAGTAAGACAGGCTACATGTGGAAAATATAGAAAATGCTTCATTATTTAGTCACTGAGCTAATCAATACCAGTATCCACTGTGTGTCCACCATGCTCCAAACTCGGCCATAGATGCCCATGTAAAATAAGTAACAACACCCCCAGCCCATGGGAAGTTAACAGTCTTATTCAGGGAACAAAACATAAATAATTAATTGTTTCATAGAGTGTATGCTAACAGAGGTAGAAATAGAATTCTGTGGGGTTCTGGGGGAGTAGCTGTAACTCTTCCTGAGGGAAGAGGGGGAGATTTCACTGAATATAAGATTTTAGAGATACACACACTCAACTTCATTTTTTAAAAACACAGGAGTGAAAAAGTTGTCACAAAACTGAAAACACATACAGGATATTTTTCATATGGACATTACGCTATCTTGACTCATGACCTTATTACTCCATGCTTGCTTATATAAGCTATCTTCCATGTGGCCTTATTTATATTTAGTTTGTTCCTACTCCAATCATTCAACATTCTGTCACCATCAGATTGTTAAAGCAATGCATTCACCAGTTTACCCCTTGCTCAAGAGTTGCTAAACAATCTCAACTATTTCCTGTCTCCAAAACACCAATAAAATACGAGATTCCACCTAAAATTCCACAACTTCACTTCCTATTTCCAATGCTTGTGACCACCTCAGATGTCTTGCAGACATCTTCCTTTCTTCCATATTTTCAACCACTCCCTATGTACTGAGTTGACAATCTTAAAGCAAAATGAAAAGAATTTTCCCTTCACTCTGCTTTAGATTTTAGGGTCAACATCACTTCATTCTGGAAATTTCTGATCCCATACTCTATATTTCAATACCCCCAGCTATATGCTTTTATGACTTCAGGTTAGTTCCCTATAAAAACATATGACATGGCTTCTTACTAAATTCTTGCGTAAGTGTTCAGTTAATGCCTGTATGAGAATATGCTTTATGTTGTATGTTTTATTTCCCACTGAAATTGTGACGCTTTGTACAATAACTGGCACAGGGAAGAGCAACAAGATGATTTTTTTAAAGATGCAACTGACTGAGTAAATGAATCCTGCCCACTGCACACATCTTGCTCTAGCTGTGTATCATACCAACATGTACCAATTTTACTCCACCACCTAAAGCTCCCTCACTCCTGCAGATCTGAGCTCCTGGAACAATCTCCCCAATTCTTCTGTAACCAAACTGTGCAAATCCTTCAAAGTTCTGGAAAAGTTGTATAAAGTCCCTTATTTCATTAATCTCTTCTTTCTGATTTACCACATAATTGGCACTTAAGTTGAATAACAATAAAAGATGAGCTTCTGTATGTTTTATTTCCTTTTCAGCAACATTTTTCTAATTCATAATTATTTACCCAATGATGAAAATATCCCCTATAAACAATGTTTACTGCAACCCAAAGTTTAAAAGTATTTTTTAACAATCTTTAATTAAACTAAAATTTCTGGGACGCCTGGGTGGCTCAGTCAGCTGAGTGTCCAACTTCAGTTCAGGTCATGATCTCATGGTCCGTGAGTTCGAGCTCCTCACTGGGCTCTGTCCTGACAGCTCAGAGCCTGGAGCCTGCTTCGGATTCTGTGTCTCCTCTGTCTCTGCCCCTCCCTCATTCACCCTCTGTCTCCCTCTGTCTCTCAAAAATGAATAAAGGTTAAAAAAATTTACAAACTAAAATTTCTATTTTAGTTTAGCACACTTTTCAATTGACACCAGGCATGATCCAAACTACATATATTAAGAGTACAGTGGAAGGAAGTAGGAAGACTAAGAGACAAAGAGGGCCCCCAAAAGACTCTGATAGACTGATAAGCTCCTCTCTACCGGAGATAAGATACCAGAGAGGAAGAGGGAGATAGGATGGTGACCTGAAAGTGGAAAGGTTTAAGTAATCTCCCCTCCTCAATTCTATCAAGTGGAGGGGGAGTGGATGCTGTATAGCAGATGAAAATGACAACACCAGTCCAGATGAGGGGCTTCCTGAGACACAGTGAATGGTAACATGAAAACTTTAGGATGAGACAGGAAAAGCTAGAGTAGACCATGCTGACCAGAGGTAGACATGAAAAGGAAATATGGTCACTTCCAAGACTCAGAACTTGCAACATGAATTCCTAGAAAGACTAAGGATCTGGACAGAAAAGCAAGGGTCTTCTTTCAAAGCATAGAGGGACAAAGAACAAAGGTTGTGAATTCAATGTGTTTACAGGCTGAGGTTTGTACAGAATTGTTCAGTTGTCCAATTGTCCAGACACAATTCTCCCCTTTGTTACCGTTTTTCATGTTTGGTATATGTTACAGAGAATAGTTTCTGTAGTTAAGCCAATTTATGAAATTTTGTGGCATAAAACCAGAGGAACAGGCAACCCAGGAATAACACCCATGACACTGTGTATAAATTATATTTATTGTCTAATAAATTAAAATAACAGCTTAAATTAGAGTAGATTATTCTTTTTCTACTGAAAGACTTTGACCTAGAATCCAAAGGAGGAGTTGATTACACAGCAATAAAAAGTCCTTCTCTCTCATTTGACGCACGAAATTTAAAGTTTTCAACCGACTTGCTATTTAAGGGAAAACTAGAGGTTGTAAGTCTTTATGGAGTAACTACAGTTAATATTTTCAACATATAATTCCACATCCATGGGATGTACAGATCAGAGTTACATGCATGCAAAATACTTTGAGAAAAAAAGGAGAAGAGAGAAAAGGCTCACTCATAAAGCAGTAGGAAGAAATACAGAAACAGTAAAAGAGATAGAGGGAAAGATCAGAAAAACAGAGGACTCGGTGGGACATGAAAAAGAAGGTCATAAAATGGGATGACAGAGGAGCACAGAAAGATGAGGATTAGGAGAGAATTCTGAGAAGCTGAGGGCAGGGTGGGGATAGTACTGGGACCTGTGTCACTGGATTAGTCAGGCTGACATTCATTGGAGCAGGTGATATACAAAATCATCACCCATTGTTTCTATCTCTTTGAAATGTTAATTGGGCAAAAGTCTAATACAAATAGCTAGTTCAAAACGCACAAGATGATTTGAATGGAAAGCTTAAGGCAAAATTTAAAAAAAACTACCTTCAGCCTCTTTCTTGTTCCTCTTACTTTTTCAGCTTTGGTGCTTTTGTCTTCTCTTGTTTGGCACAACCACCTGCTCTCTGGCATCTTTCCTAAGCTACCCTTGCTTTCAGCTAGCTGGTAACATATCCCAGCTAAGGTTCTAACTAAAAGTATACTCTCCAAAATACTACTTTCCAGAGGTATGTATATTTTTATGAAGAGACCTCTAGGGCACCTGGGTGGCTCAGTCAGTTAAACGTCCAACTCAGGTTCAGGTCATGATTTCACGGTTCGTGGGTTCGAGCCCCACATCAGGCTCTGTGCTGACAGCTCAGAGCCTAGAGCCTGCTTTGGATTCCATCTTCCTCTTTCTCTGCCCCTCCCCTGCTCACGCTCTGTCTCTCTCTCTCTCTCTCTCTCTCAAAAATAAATAAACATTAAAAAATCTCATTAAAAAAAAGAAAAGACCTCTAATACATTCAATAAATTGAAGAATAGTGGTAGTATGCCTGGGAGTTAGTGGTGAATAGGCACTACCCTTCTGAAGCTCAGTGCAGCTCTCAAAGAAGCCAGTTAGTAGCATGGCAGGATGAACAAGGAGAGCCTGAGTCAGGTACCAGGTGTGAGGGACCATGAGAAGCAAGATGTTTTGGAGTATGCAAAAAGAGTGGGGGTAAGGTGTTCACTGCTCCACACTATCCATGTTGTCTTATAGGATGCCTTCTCCCAGACAGTTCTCATCCGATGCTTCTGCTGAAAAGTTTAGTTGCATAGTAGTGAGATTAAAGTGACATCTAGGGATAGAATGCACAGTACCTTGCGGACAGCCACCACCTCTTAGGCTGTGGTACCCATTTTATGTTTTACTTTATAGGGAAAACAACAGTGTTTGACATAGAGCAGAATCAAGGGAAGAAGAGAAGGAAGGGAAGGAGGGAAAGCAGAAAGGAAAATGAAAGTTTTATTAAGAATTAAATAAATGATACTATGGCATATAAACCTCTACTTTAGGGACTCCACCCCAAATGGGATAGTCTATTTGCACATGGAAAAATTAAGTTTGCCATCTTGCCCTCATGAAATTATGTTAACTTTGTATATACCATCCAAGAAAATTAGATAGTATCCTAAGAATTTTCACCAGTTCAGTACCTTAAAGGATACTTTACAATTTATTATTCCAGGTGGGATATATGTCTTTACCCAAATCTTAGAGTTGAAAAAAAGCATAAACTATAGTGTCTCAGGATTATAATTTGAAACATTCAAGCCTCTCATCAAGAAAGCCGTAATTACTGTGAGTAGCATTATCTCTACCACTTCATTATACTGCCAACACGGTATCACTGTCTTAGAAGAGATTATTAAACATTGACACCAGTAATATGTGCCTAACACTTTATAGGTATTACTTTAATTCTCAGAACACTTTTATGAGGTGGGCACCATTTTATTCCCATTTTTACTGGGAAGGAAATGTCTTTAGAGAAATTGTACTACTTGCTCAGGGTAACAAGGCTGATATGGTCATGGTTTAAATCCAGATCTGGTTTGTTTAAGCCCTGGGGCAGAGCTACATTCTGAGTATTTTAGCATCTATGTCAATATATTTCAAATTCTGTTCAATGAAAGCCCCAGGTGTTTCAGGAGCTACCTCTGGGGCCAACACAGAGGGATGAATGGTTTAAGGGAACCATGGAGTAAAAGTCCTTCTTAAATGCAAACCAAGCAGCTCTGCTTAAATGTATTTTACAAGTGTAAGTCCAGATTATAATGTACCTTGAAGAAGTAGTTCTATGGCTAACAGAAAGAAAAAAAAACTTTGAGAACTACTGATCCAGATTTTCAAAACTTGCCTTTTTTTCCATGATACACTTGAATTATTAAAGAGCTGTGAGCACCAGAACCATATGGGGTTCATCAAGAACTAAAGAGGAAGGAAAAACACCATTCCACCTCCACATTAATAGAAAATGAACCTTACAGGCAGCTGATCAATAATTAAAAATGAAAACAAGTGCTCTCTAACTTACTTGCAGGCTACAGCCCAATTCTGAAATAATACATGCACACACATACACACACATAAATATATGGGTCACTGAAGTATTTCATTTTTATTTTGTATTATCAGTTCCAAAAATTTGTAAATTTAAAAAACATGAATTTGATTTTATATTTTGGATGAACTCCACCAAATTTTCACCAATGGCAAAGAGCTTTACTACTGGCTAAATCATGTTTATTGACTATGTATCAATTTCCATCCTTGACCATGTCTCTCTTTGACCCCTCTTGCTCTCAGGGAATGTCAGGGAAGAGTAAAGAAGGGATATTGACTCTTATTTCATTACTCCCTGGGGAAAAAGTGTTACACCATCACCTAGAGCCCTCTAATCAACTATGTTAGTCTATTTATTTTAAATACCTGGAAATGCAGTATTTGACATCAGAGGCTGAGATTTAAATACCAATTTTGTCACTACACTTGACTATGTCACTTAACCCCTTTGAGTTCCCTGAAATTAGGGTTAATAATTTCTATGGGGCAACAAAAAGGATGTTAGTTGAAAGTACTTTTGTATATCAAGCAAATATCATTTATCCTTGTGATCACAGATGAGAAATTAGAAACTAGTTATTTCAAAGTTAACATCATAAAATCAAAATATCCTAAATTTAACACTTAAAATATTCCATGATTTTATGTCTAGGTGCTGGAGAACTGATTTCATTACGTTGTGATGATTATAATTAAGAAGAAATTTTGTCCATAGTGATGATTATAGTAACATGACTTGTAATCAATGTTATAAAAAGTAAAAGTATCATTCATAAATACTTTTTATGGATCAATACTGGGGTTGTCTTAGGTTAAGAAAGAAGAGTCAATACATTCTTCATCTTTTATCTTCAACTCTAAAATATTTTTAACAATGATAGGTTGAGGAAATGTTTGCTCTAAAATATTTGTAATATGGGGGCACTTGGGCCGTTCAGTTGGCTCAGCATCTGACTCGACTTTGGCTCCAGTCATGATCTCATGGTCATGAGATCAAGCCCTGCATTAGGCTCTGCACTGAGCATGAAGCCTGATTAAGATTCTCTCCCTCTCTCTCTCTGCCCCTCTCCTCTGCTTGCACGTGCATTCTCTCTGTCTCAAAAAAATTTTTTAAGAAGTAAAATACTTGTAATATAAGTGATATTTATCTCAAAATGTTTCTACTCAAACTCTATTGTATTAAATTACATTCTACCAGCCTAGAGCAATCTTCTTATCTAATCATGTATTGTTAAACTCTACTGGGTTATAACACTAAAAAGGAAAGTGCATAAAGCTTGCAGGGAAAATAAAGACCACAAATTTGAATGTACATTTTCACAGTAACACTAGTCCACAGACTGATAGTATAACTCAAAGCAAATCTTGGTTTGCAGTTGGGAAAAGGAAAAAGCAATTTACTCGCCATATATCATGTAATAGTCCTTTACAGGCATATGTCATGACATTACAGGGTGAAGTGTACATCCATCTTCAGAAGCCCATTTGCCCAACCCACTTAGCTGTTTTCTTTGTTGAAGTGAAGAACATGGATTTATGTTAAGAGGATATACTCCCATCTGTTTTTCTTTGTGGCCTAAGTCTGAAATGCTGCTTATGGAAATTGGAATGGAGTTTCTGGCAATAAAAGTTACAGCTAATATTTTATTGAGTACATACTATATGCCCAGGCACTATGCTGAGTGCTTTATGTGGGTATCAATAATAGCAAACAAGGAGTAGTTATTAAGTGCGGGTCAGGGTTCTAAGCACTTTTTTATATATTAATTGTAAAATTCTACAACAACCTTATGAATTAAGTGCTATTATTAATCCCATTTTACAGATTAGGAAATACTTTTTCCCTGGTATCACAGCTAGCAGAACCAGGATGTGTACCCAAACTGCCTGATTCCAAAGCCTGAGAGCTTAATCTCAAAGGCTATGCTGCCATTCTATGGACCCCTCCTAAGTAGGGGTACATGGGGATAATAGAGGACATGAAACACAATGTTAGTGAGATCTAGAAAGGAACCATCAACAGTATCAAGTCTAAGCTCTTTTCTGAGTGAGACTGATATTTATTCAGAGTCCAAAGCCAGATTAGGCCAAAGCAGAAAGTATAGAGGGATTGCCATGAGTCCTTATCATATGCATGGCATGTATATGTTAAACTCTTGAGAAAAAAATTGTCTGATATTTCAAAGGCATTTCCTTGGTTTATTAAAAACCAAACTTGCATTTACAATTTCATCTATCAGGCAATATTTACCAAGTGTCATTGATACTTAAAATTATTTTTCAGAGTTTTAACCTTAACTAAGAAGGACAGTGAAAACAAACGTTTCATTGACCAGAAAAAAAATGTATATTATTAAATGTTTATATTCTGAGACATGTATATGCCTCAAAAATGCTTCTTCAAAATTGAAGCCAAAAGTAAAATTACTAAAATCCATTTACCATCCTAAGGTTGACACTTAATACTATAAAACCTTCCAGAATTCATGGTGAAACTAAAAGCATCAAACCTCTGTGGTTGGTAGAAGACCTAAGTGTTTACAGTACCTAAGTAGATAGGACAATTTGCTTGGTGGATATTGCAAACAGAGAATCAATAAGAGTGTGGTAGCCAATTCATTGTAAAATGGGGAAGAGAGGTCAAGTTTAAAGTTTGCAGCCTGGGAGATTTATAGGATACAGAATCAATGAACAGAATTAGGAAACTCATGGGAGCAAGCGTCTATCTGGGGAGAAATGAGTACAGTTTCAAGCTTGTTAAATTTGTAGTGTGGTAAACCAAACTGGCATATCAGATAGTAGGGAAAAAAGAGTAGAAAGGTATTATTTTCTTTTTTCTTCATTCTACTTAAAATTGTCTCTATACAATTGTGTTCTTCTAAAATATCTATCTTTAATAAAGTCCCAGATTTCTACTATCTGTGGTACGCCAAATGGGTTATTAGCCCTCTAAGAAATCCAGATTTTAGCTTATTTGGCAATGTCAAATACCTATTCCTCTTTATGTACTGCTATAGTGGTTTTTCACCCCACCTCCCATGGTACTTCTATATGAAAAGTAAAGCTTTCTCATAAATTATTTGTTTTTCAGACATTACTTCTTTCATAATCCTCCTTGAAGTACCCTACCTCCCTTAATATTATCTCAAAGCCTATTTTTTTTTTAAATTTAGTGAGCTCTAATATGTTTTTGAGCCAAATTCTAAATGTTGCCATATTGCAATCACTTGAGTCCAATTAAAAAGAATAAAGATGTAATAGACAGTTAAAATGCTGGTTTTCTCCAGAGGCTATATATTTGAATAGGTAATAAAGCTATAAATCTTTACCCTCTATCACGTGGTCTTCAAAGTGGGGTGTATATGGCACTTTTTTGAGATATAACGATAAACATGTATGTTTGCATAAAATATTCTAAAATATGCCTATTTAGTATACATACATGATACTTTAGTTCAGTGTTTCATATTTGTAATTTTAATATGTATTTAAAATAAATATGTACCTGTTAGATTTGCCTGAATGTTTTATACTGATAGGGTATACAATAAAAAATATTACATCACCACTCTAGAGGATATTAGGATATCAGTATGCTATTCTCTTATAAAGGAATACACCAAATTTACTTATACAGTTAACACTTGAACAACACAGGTTTGAACTGTGCCAGTCAACTTATACGTGGATGTTTTACAGTACAGTACTATAAATGTATTTTCTTTTCCTTACAATTTTCTTAACAATATTTTCTTTTCTCTGGATTACTCTATTGTAAGAATATAGTATATAACGCATATAGCATGCAAAATATGTGTAATCCATTGTTTATGTTATCAGTAAGGTTGTTGTTCAACAGTAGGTTATTAGTATTTAAGTTTGGGGGGAGTCAAAAGTTATATGCGGGTTTTCAACCACATGAGGTGTTGGCACCCCTAAACCCCACATTGTTCAAGGGTCAACTATACACCCAAGAGTTTATCCACTATTTAACAGTGAAAGAGAGAAAACATTAGCATTTATTCATCTACCCATCCATCTACTGATACAAGAAACATTTCTTAAAAATCTGTCTTCTTACTGAGGGTAAACATCATATCCTTATTCGTAACTTTATCATTTGTAAGTCAAAAAAAATTCCTTGCACGTATTATGTGCCTAGTTAATTTTGTTGAATAAATGTAGGAACTGATCTCATTGGTATAGCTTCCCTAGCAAGAAATTGGAACAATAGATTTAAAGCCATGTAATCAGATGCTAGCTTAAATGCAAGACCTTTTGAAGTGTTAAAGCTAGTCAACAGTGGAATGAATAAGTGCCTTGGGTAGGAAGCTTCTCATCTTTTAAACTGTTCACACAGAGCCTGATGACCAGGTGCCAGAGATGTGACACAGTGCAAGTGGCTACCTGATTGGGTAAGGAGTAAATGAGGCAGCCTCTGAAGTATTTCCAAGTCCAATATATTGTGACACTGGATTTATATTTTTTAGAGACATTTTGAAAATGCTGGGGAAAGACCTGGTTGAATACTATTAACAATGATATATTATTTGTACCCATTATTGATTACTTTTATACCTTCTAAAGCTCTGTAAATACAAGCAATTTTACTCCACATTAGGAGAATACTTGTATGGAGAGTCTCTCAGAGTAAAGAATCCAAAAGTCAAGAGGCTGGCAAAAGTATGAGCAGTAGTGAGTAGGCAGCACAAGAGCAAAAATAAATAAATAAATAAATAAATAAATAAATAAATAATAAACTCAGGCTGAAATAATCTACAGAAGTAATGATCAAAATATGTATAAGTGAGATCTTTCTGCATACAGAGTTTTTTTTTTCCTTTACTTTATAGGTATTTCTTCCTGAGGTCAATTTTCCAGTTAAGCAAACGCAAAATATACACTTAGGAAGCACTAATATAACAAACAGAAAATAGGAACTCAGATCAGGAGACAAATCTCTACAATACTGCCCTCATTAGCCCTACCCAACACTGTTCCTTTATTCCAAAGACTTTATCTCCAAAGCGTCATTATTAAGTTTATACTCTACCTCTTTGTTCTTTCACTACATAACTGGTAATTATTCCAATGTTGGTTCATGCTTGCAGGTTTCTTTTCTCCCTCAGGTGGATTATAGGCTATTTAAAGAAAGACTTTGTCTTCTAATTAACTTCCCCCAAAATCAATGGAACGTTAAAAATGGTTAACATTTTCTCCACTTGAAATTCCATCTCCCTTCTCCCAAATTGTCTGAACCCTTTCATTACTACAGAGCCAGCTATTGTGTGGAGTCTTTCATAGGTTGTATAGTCCTTAGTAACAACTTCTTTTCTGCACTCTTCTAGTGTTTATTGTGCCTACCACTAATGGGAGCAAAACACATGCCACCATGCTCTTAGCGACACTTCTTCAGTTTGAGCCAAAAAGACGACCCTTCTCCTGGAGAGAGAGCGTGATAACACTTTGAACCCCTGATAAGTTTATTTGTCTTACGCAGTACATAAGTAACTTTGAGGAACCAAAATGTATTGCCCATGATCTAGTGTGAGGGCCAAAAGGTTTTAGTCAGAAAATGATATCCTGACCACTCTGTCTAATCATATCAAATTGGAGTAAAGCTGCATTAGCTATATTTTAGTCTTACCATAATGACAGAACTAATCAGGTAGGCCTTCGGCCAGGAAGACAAAAGGCCTCAGTAAAATCTTACACAAAATCAAAGCTAGAGGTTATTGAGAGCTCTCCAAGGTACCGAAGGAATATAACCACTTGGCATACCCACTCAATGGCAAGAATTCTGTTTCTCAGTGTTCTTCAAGAGATACTTATTTACTTATTTCTATACTTTTTTATTTACTTGTTTACTTATGACTTCCACAATTATCATTTCAGACACCTACTTTAATTTGAATCCTACCGTACCTAACTAACTGCATCTATTATTCTGACCTAATTATGATATGTCCTTGAAACTAGCCTAGCTAGCTACACTGTTGACCAGCAACAAAATTTCTGGGCCAAATTTAAAATAGGAATTTTTTTTAAAAGTTGAATTTCTCCAACATTAATGAAAACTCTTGAAAGAGATATTGTGCCACTGTGTATCAATAAATGCTTATTGATAATGACCAATTTTTCTTTGACTTCTATGTACACAGTTTAGTGCAGTCCTTGTCATGAGTGACCACTCAGGGAAGTCTTGTTGGCTGACTGACCTAAACTGAAGAATACAAACCTGGAGCTTGAGTGATGCCTGCAAATGAACCAGAGAAGTGCACTTAGATCCTATATCTCTCTGTGTATATTGTCTATTTAACTAGCCCTCCAAACCAGATCTGGACAGACTTCCAGCTTAGATTTAGGTTAGTGCTATACAGTAGAATAAAATTTTAAAAAAAAGAGTATGGCTGTATGTGTAAATATCTAATTGTCTGTGTTTCTGGATACAAAAGAACTCCCATAGAAAACTGGTTTGCAAAGGACTGAACAAAGGTTGTGATATATTAAACATAATTTTCTAGAAAGTATTTGCTGGACCATCCCATAAATTTATGAGACATTTAAATAACTCTAGGTGAACTATAAACTTATTCTAAAATTTTCTTTTTAAATAAATTGCTTCAGTTCCTTAATTAATTATTTCTAGGCTAAGAAAAGCACTAATACATTAACTTGTTATTGCAACAATATCAAAATAAAATATTCAGCAGACTACTAGCCCCAGGCAATGCCACTGAAAGCTTGCATCAGTATAACCAGGTCATCAAAACTATATGTCATTGTATCAGAATGCATTTGAATATAAAAATAGTCAGAACTCTTACCATTAATTTAAGAATTACTCCAAAAAACAGCAAAAAGATTTTTAAATGGTGTTTTAATTTATAGATATTTTCATTGTTATAAAATATGAAATTATCTAATTGTTACATCCTATAACATTTTATTCTTAGATCATAGTCCATGTCACAAAACCTTTTAATTATTACTATATAAATTTGTATTTTCCTTAGCATATAGTTATATATATATGTATATAATTTTCCACCAATTTAAAATTACGTTCCACTGACATTTTTATAAAACAGTATCATTTGAGTCTGATAATGCTACTTATTTCCAAATCCTACCCTTAAGCTGAATTATTTAGAAGACTCTCTAAGATGTTGATTGTTACTGTAAAACAGTTTCTAGGTGCTCAAATATTTTTGATAAGGGGTATTAGAATATTAACCTCATTTTGGAAATGTCTTCTGAGATTTCTGTGTCTGTACAAGCAAACTAAAGCACAAAACTGACATATTAAATCTTAAAACCTAATCAGTCAGAGTCTACTGTATTATAAAAGTCAAAACCACATACTCTTTAGGCAAAAATATTTGTCTTACTTTCACTAAAGCAGCTAAATATATCCTGTTACAAGAGTATCAGTAAAACAAGAAGCAACTTTCACCTTGAAGATTCTATGATTTGTGGAGAGCTATATAAAAAATAGCCAGCTACCCAGATGCCAATCTGAAGTGGTTTTAAAATACAACTGGAATACATCGGTTAACTCTGATTTCCACATGCAACTTGATATATAACTGGTGAAATATAAATGGCTCTTAGAAAGCACTCTTGGATAGAAATTTTCTTAAATCGCACTAATAGTGGGTTATCTCCATTAAGCATTTCTGAACTTCACAAGCAGTAAGAGGGAATAATCAGTATTTGCTCTCCTCTGAGCTTCTAAACTCAAGAAATGGATAGTATAGACAGAACTTTACCAGGAAAAAATGACTTCTTTTATAATTTCCTAAAGAGTTCTCTGGTTCTTAAAGTAATAAGTGAAACTTTAAATTAAACAAGAAAATCTACAGAAATACTGGAGACATTTTGCTATTTCCACAATACTGACTATGCGTGAAGAGATTAATTGAATTAGCAAGACCATATGATCCCATATGCAATTTTTGGCCACAGAAAATCAGTTGTCTATTACCAACACTGAATATATGTAGAATAAATTCAAATACTATTAGTTTACAGAAATGCTAAATTACTATCCTGATTATGGTAATCACATATTACATGTTGACCTTTTTTTAGGTAGTTTTTATTCTTAGACACATCAATATTGAACAAATAGTAGGCTAAGTCTAGTGAATATGATCCTTTTTTCTAGACTTATTTTAATACTTCATTAATTGATATGTAAATTGATAAATTAATTCAGTATATAAAGCCTTTTATATGGGCAGCACAATGAAAGATGTTGATTTTCCAAAGACGATACATTTCCTGCTCTCAAATCTTTGCTCTCATATTCAACAGTCTGAGAGAAGATGCCAAGTCTCTAAACCCCCAAATAGCAAAGCAGTGTTTGTATAGGTACAATCTAAATTCCTGAGAACCACCCTCCAGCCTTCTTACTTGAAGCCAATGCTCCGTACTCTAGCTAGTCCTGTTCCCCATCCCATCCTCACCCCATTTGCATTTTTTTTTCTTGCCAGAACACCCAACAGAGTTTACACTCCTCTCCTTCAATAACTGTCCTATGTATTTTGCCCCTTGGAATATCTCAACACCTCCTTCTGCTCAAGCTTGGCTTGGCATTGAAAGCAAGCTGCATTACTGTGCTCCTTAGCCATTTATTTCTGACCCAAAAGCAATCACCGAAGTCCTTTTGGTTGTGTTTTACCACTAGAAAATTAGAAGAAATATGAAAATATGAAATATGGGAAGTTTAGAGAATATACAAAATTATTATTTCATTACTTCTTATGATACTCTGTGTTTCCAATTTCTCGTGTATGGCATCTCTTGGCTAAAACATTTCATCATGTTTCTTTTTAGATGCTCTTTGCCTTTTTCCTCTCAGTGACTGGATTATACTTCACAATTGTGCCTAAAAAATTATTTGTGCAATTGAATCTCTAATATCTGTACTTTTCCCTCCTCTAAAGGAAGTTACATTGGAGAGGCATTACAGTGTGAATGTACTGAACACTACTGAACTGTATACTTAGAAATACTTAACATGGTAAATTTTATGTTATGCGTATCTTACTACAATCAAATGAAAAAAAAAAACTGTATCACTATAGAGCAATGAGTGAGATGAAGACAATTCTCTTAGATTTGAAAATCCAAAACCCTGAGCATCATCTTAGGAGGAGCAGGGTCTTCCATATGTGTTATACTTAAACACTAGGACCTACTGGCATTTCTGAATGAAGAGCACCCTCTCCACTGGCTATCATTTGCCTTTGCTTTGACCTATTTCAAGTATTTCATTATTAATTAAACAGTTAGGTAAACAAACATTTATTGACTGTCAACTGTAAGTCAAGCATTGTGCTGGGGAAGTTACAGAGAGTGTGCAATTCAATTTTGGCAAAGTAATAATAGATTTTTGGAAATTGGCAGCTGAACATAACCAATCATAACATAGTTTAGTAGTTGAGGAACATGGACTTGGGCCTGACCACCAAAGTTTCAATTCTGGTTCTGTCACTTGCTAGCTGTGATCCTTTTGCTTTTTTTTTTTTTTTTTTTTTTTATTTTTTTGCCTCACTTTCCTCATCCTTAAAGTAGGGATACCAACAGTACTTTATTCATAAAGTTGCTTTGAGGATTAATTGATTTAATATTTATGAAGATGTTAGAGCATTACATGGCATATAGTATCGGCTAAACACGTACTGAGCACCTAGCTAAATGGAAAAGACTCTGCTAGAAGTTATGGACATTTGCTTGAATCGTGTCCTAGAACCTACTATTTAACATGGCTTGTTTGGCTATTTCAAGAAAACATTCAAGTCCTTGAAAATATCCCCTCCATCTGTGATGACTGAGAACAGATTGTTTAATGAAGAGGAAATATGATGACTGAGAAGTTTCCTTGTACCGGACTCACAGTGTGGTAACTTCTCCTACCCTAGCAGCTTCAAACTGTGCAGAAGGAAGTGAGGAGCATGCTTGTTGTCATGGTACACACACTACAATTGTTTCCAGAGAGAAATGCACCATTAAAATCAAGTGTTATTCTTAGGTTTTAAAAAAGGAAAAAAAAGCTCAAAAAAAATCCAAAGTTAAAAAAGTATCTGATCTATCAAACTGGAGTCATGGATAGAATTATAATGATGCTCTCTGAGCAGGAACCTGAGCTGCATTACAAATGTGAAATCTTTTATGAGGACCAGATGGAAACATTAAATGTCTAAAGAATTTGAGAACATGTTAAAAATGAAAATCCCAATCCAAACACAATAACTATGTCTGCTGTGTGCTACTGCAAAACCAGAAAATATTTAGGACATAAACTCCTTAAAAGATTGTCTTTCATTGAAAGCTAAACAACACTTAAGAGATCCCAAATGATGAAAACTGTGATAAAAAATCTTGCATGGAAGTTCAAAACACAGGACTTGGACCAGAGCAAACAGTGATGATAGAACCGCTGATATTTGTCATTATTACAATATGAAAAAGAAAACAATTATAAATTCTAGATCTCAATCAACAATGAGTTCCTTAACTGAGTCCCTAGAAGGAAGAGGTTGTAATTATTATAACCTAGAAAACTATATATAAATTCTGTGTTTATATAAAAAACCAAGAGTTGGGTTGTCTTTCACTAATTTCTGTTGTATATCTTTTCACATTTTAGAAATATCCTAATTGTTTGACAAATGGTATGTGTGCAGATTTCCTCATACACTGTAATTTCAGATGCAGTATTATTATATCACCTCCTGACTGTATATATCACAATGGTAAACAGGGACACAAATAAGTTTGTCTCATGTGCAATAAAAATACAGATGCCTTAGAGAAAAAAATTAAGAAATTCAGTTCAATAGCCACTTATCAGTTACCATGCAATGTGAGTAAGATTAAACTTACTGTGGTGATTATTTCACAGTATATACACATATAAAATCATTATGTTGTACACCTTAAACTTATACAATGTTACGTGTCAATTACATAACAATAAAACTGGAAATAAAATCATTTCCCAAAAAAATAAAAGAAATAGCACTTGGCTTCAAAGAGATTAGTCTAATATAATGACTCCAAATATTGTTCCTTCCACATAATGCCCTATCAGTAACATTAATAATTGCGATACTCTCTCCTGAAAATACTCATGTTGCTGTTGCTAATTGCCTGGTTATAGCAAAGGGGAAATATAGTCATGGTTTATACTCTTGTAAAATTCCCACTGCACTTACTCTATGAACATCATTCCCACTCCCATTCATGATATATTTGTGACATAGTAAGAACCACTGTTGTAGTGTGAGTCAAATAAACTTACTTCCAATTAAAAAATAAATTTTCACTTATTACTATCCTATAATGATGAAGATTGATCCAGCTTTCTGCTCTTAGAAATATAGCTAAAGCACTCACCAGTTTATACATATAATTTTATATATGTATATGTATATAATCTTTCATGGAATGGTGAGGCTGATTATAGCATTACATGATGTCAAAGTCTTGGAGGAAGAAAACAGAAGAAAGTCAGAGGTGGAAATTTAGGAAGTCATTGAGATATGATGGAGGGTTAAGGTACATTATAGAGGGTTAACATGAAGATGTAAAATGAAATATTAAATGTGAAAGGAAAGAAAAATAATATCTACTTAATGCCTATTATGTATCATATTATCTGACAACCTTCAGAAAAATAAAATAAAATTGATGGCATAGTGGGTATAATGGGAAGAACAGACTTGATTTAGTTCTTTCCCTAAGATCACACAACTAGTTAACAATGCAATCAGATTTTATATTAATCTATTGTTAAATTTTAAAAATATTTGGGGGGATTTTGTTATGTTTATGTTTTTATTTGAGAGAGAGAGAGAGAGAGAGTGGAAGAGGGGGCAGAGGGAGAGAGAGACAGAATCCCAAGCAGGGTCCATGTTCTCAGCGCGGAGCCTGACATAGGACTCGAACCCACAACCCCAGGATGATGACCTGAGCCGAAATCAAGAGTCCAACGCTCAACTGACTGAGCTACTAGGGGCTCCAAATTTTAATAGTATTTTTACAATTTACTTTTGCAGATAAAATTGCTTCTTTGGTGGGAGATACTTTTACTATTTTATCTATCACCTCATATTTTAAATTATCTGTCCACATTTCTCACATTCAACTTGGAGGCTCAATGCTTAAAACTGAAATACTCAGAGTCTGCTCCATTCGTTCATTCATTCATTCATTTATTCATTCAACAAATACATATTAATTGTTTATCATGTGCTCATTTGGTTTATATGTTTAGGAGATTTAGCAAGATAGATGGATAGATAGATAGATAGATAGATAGATACGACATGGGCATGAACATAGATATGGATGTGTACATCAGGTGTGGATAAGAACCACACAGATATCAAAGCAGAAGAAAGCCAAAATATGGAGTGTTATTTTATATAAATGGTCAGTGAAGTCCTCTCCAATTAGATGGATTTAAGCAATGACCTGAAAGAAGGAAGAAAGTGGGCCATACAGATCTCTTGGGGGAAATTCTTTTTTGATAATATAAAAAGGCACAGACCTTGATGGGGATATTGCTTATATTTTTGTTTGAGGCCCAGAAAATAGACAAGTGTGGCTGGAATGGTGTGAGGGGAAGGAACAGAGTTTGAGAAGCAATAGTTTGAAAACAATAGGGCCTTACAGATACGGTACAAACAAGTCAACCCATACTCTGGAGGACTCTGAATAGATACATGGCACAAATGATCACTTGTTATAAAGAATCACAATGGCAACTGTGTGGGGAATACACTGCAAAGATGGAAGGGTGAAAATCAGGTAAGAGGTTAATTTAACAACCCAATGAGATCATCAGAACAGTGGCAGTGGTGGTAAAGAGAAGGGGTCAGATTCTGGATACATTGCGAAAGCAGAGCTGATAGAATTTGCTGAAGCAGTGGAATATGAAATGACCAAGAAAAGCAGCAGTCATGGAAGACTTCAAGGTTTCTGACCTGAGCAATTAGACTAATGGAATTGAATTTTACCAAGATAGAGAATAAATTACAACAAAGTGAGAAGGGGGTGATGAAAATCATGTCAGTTTTAGATGTGCCAAGATATAGCAGTCAAGATGGCTGTTGGATAGGTATATAGATCTGGACTTCAGAGAAGTCTGGCTAGAGATATAAATTTGGGAATCATCAGAATAGAGATATTATGAATAGAGCTATGGCATGTTCATAGACAGGTAGATATAATCTAATAGGATGGAAAATTGGTGACAGAGCAGGGGCAGGTGCAAGAACAAAGCCATTGATGGTAAGGGAGATACAGTGCACAGTGGAGGGGTTGGCTTCAACCAAGTACACAGAGAATGGATCCATAGAAACAGGAAGAAGGCAGGAAACATGGGCACATAACAGATGGGAGCTAAATGTGGTGAATAAACGAAAGGTTTGCAAATACAACTACATGCCTGGGACATTCAGCTCATCATCTATGTCTCATGACTTGTGGGGGGGATTAGAAATGCCCTTTCGTCCCCCAAAATACTTCCCTTTACTTCTGCTCTCTAATGTGTAAAATTCTCCAAGCAGAAATTAATTCTTCTGGTTTAATGTTTATTTCCATAACATGAAATAACACAAAAACCCCGTGAGTCAATCATGCTTAAATGAGAATGGATGTGTCAAGTCCCCACTGTAAGAAAGCTTTTAATGAGGAGACATGAGGGTATGAGAACTCTGAGTGTTTTCCCATAGGTGTTTGCAGTTGGAAGTTGAGAAGGAGGTGGAATGGAGGAATGCCACTGAATCTATGGAACTTGTCCATATAAACACTGTGTAACTCCAAATCAGAACAAAAGGGGTACTTGGCTCACTCCTTTATAGCCAGGTTACCTAGCAGTGGTCAGTTGATCTCTGAGTCTGTTTTCTCATCGGTAAATGGAGATAAGGATTAGATGATATAATATGTATGTTGTATAATTTTTTATGCAAAAAATTTTTTTTAAATCCTGCTACCTTATTTCCTTCTCTCTTGGAGCATATTTCCTGCTTGTTCACACTAGCAGACTACTTGCTGGTATACCACTTCCCAAGTATAGCTCACTACTGATTAATGGCTGAAAAAAAAATAAGTCATCATAACAGGGGAAAATTCAAGGCTCACAGACATTTGGAAAGAAGACAGCACCATTGCTCTGTCAACCTTTAGTTTCAAAATCAGATTGGTAACACTTGGTAGCAGTGAGAGAGCATTATATTTTATTCTTATATCCTTTCAACATTTATATCTATCAAATAAAGTTATTGTACATGCCAATTGATTATGTACTCTCCTTGGTTAGATTAAAGCTCCTTAATGGTAAAGTGTTATCATGTTTACTTTATCCAACAATAAACATTTGTTGATAAGAATGGATACAAAAATGAAATGCAAGGCACACATCAGAATTAATTCAGTAAGTGATGTCTATTTGGTTTTTAGCCATTGAAAAAAGCACTGACCTATATAAATACAACAATGCTTTAAGAAACCCTAAATACAAACATCTAAATTGTCAGAGTACCAAGTACTTGGCAAAAACATTTTTAGGGTTCACCTAGAATACACAATTCATTAATGCATCTTAAAGCTGAGTCACATTTTAAAAAAATCTTTTATGCATAGAACTTCTTAGAAGCTTTTTTTTTTTTCTTCTGGGTGTCTCTGCCAAGTTACTTTGCAGAAAACCAAAGCACTCTATAGCCACTTGTATTCAATATTGATACTGGAATGCATAAGGTAACGATGGTAAAGCAGGTAATTATTAATTCCATTTGACAAAAAAGCTACCAGCAGCAAATATACAGTGTATGTGCTCATAGGTCATCTGGAATACAGCTGGCATTAAAACTCAAATCTTCTGAATCCCAAGCAAGTACTGTGTTGATAAAGATAGCTCTTTCATAATATTAGGCTCTGCAAACCCTTATTCAGATGAAGCAGTTGCTTAATTTAGTCTACAATTGCCAGATAGGGTCCTAAAAATCTTATTTTATCAATTTAGACACAACCAGAACCTTGGCATGATTCTTGTGAAGCCCCAAATTATTTTACTTTATTTTGCATTATCACAAAGCTTTGAGTTTATTTGGATAGCTGATTTTTCAACTACATACGAATTCACTTGAATAGAAACACGTGTCTTAAAGATATAACCTTTTACTGCCTTTCAATTGCTAGGAGACAGAACCAACCCGATCAATGATCATGTGAGAAGGAAGTCTGTGTCAAAGGGAAAACAGTAACCTTTATTTCTGTTTTCAGCCCTAAATATTCTTAGAAATGACCAAGATATAATGAGCAATTTGATTTAAATGCTGCATAGTCATCTGGATAAAGACTAAATACAACTTTCACTGAATATTGGTTATAAGAGCTTTCTACTATCTTTCTGCAGGAAGCATGAAGGTGATGTAACGACCCATGGGGGCAGATAAGATCCAAAGTTACCATTTAGTCCGGCCCCTGTCTCCATTACAGTCTTTCACATAAGTGGTCCCACTGAGCAGAAACTCCTCTCCTTTTCATGAAATAAAATGTCTGTGGAACAATGTTTGTGGTATTTAATAATGTTTACTAACAGTATGCTCTTCACATACAACCCAAATGCAACTGCAGCGTGTGAGCCACTCACTTTATTTTGTACTCCTTAGAAATAGTTTATCATTACTTTCTGTCCTATAATCTTATCTTTGATCTTCTTCCAGCAAATAGGTTCCAGTTTGTTGCATTTTTCAACAATTCTAGTTAATTTTATAAATATCATACATGAATAGGGAAAGAATTGTTTTATTTCTACTTTACTGATGAGGAATTTGAGGTTCCAAAGGTTAGATGGCTACCTCTGCCCCACTCACAAAACAAAACAAAACAAAACAAAAAAAACAGTTTGTAAGTGGTGGCGCCAGGATGCATGTCTAGATTCTTTGACTCTAGATCCTAAACTCTTTTCCCAATGCTTCTCATGAATAAACTTTCTTATATAAACAAATAACTAGGAGGTTAGATTCTACTGACTGGGGAAAACAACTTCACTGACATTCTGGTCCTTTGAAAAGAACATGTTTTCTATTTAGTAGAAATATATTTAAATTAACTTAGAGAAATAGTATTTCACTGGCAGCCAGTTTCACTAATGGAGACAAGCATGGAATTCAAGAAGGTAACTGAAATCTTAAAGAATACAGATCATTTTATGGACAAAACCCTTTGCAGTTGTCTTTGTGAAGAATGAAAGCAATTAGACCCCATAACACATGGTGATTTCTTTTTCATTTTAAATTTTACCTTACTATGGAAGGAATAGTTAATATGAGCTTTAAGATAAGGAACAATCTTAGGAAATGAAGTATCCCATGAAACTAAATGGTGTGAAAAGAATGAATATGCACAGCAGTTGCTTAATAAAAACTTGTTTAATTAAACCATGTCATATAAAATATGTAAGTAATTTACATTATTATCTATAGGGTATAAGTTTTTATATGGAATCTTAAGCTATGGATGCATTAGTGAATTGATGTCTGCTGATTACCTGTCATTGGCTAGGGATTGTGCTAAGCACTGTGCACACATTAATTTAATCTTCATAGGGGCCTCATGAGATGCAAGTAGCATTTTTCTAATTTTGCAGATGCAGAAAGAGGAACCAAGCTAAGTTCAATGGTTTGTCCAAAACCTAGCGTCTGGTAGAAGTTGGGAGTTGGGATTCAAATGCTGTGCTCTGCACCAGACCACCCAGCTTCCTATAGTCCCTGTGTTGTTTTGGTAAACATTAGCATGTTAGAGACACAACTCTAACTCCTGAGCGAGTGCAGATCTGGCAGAGCAAGCTGATAGGTGAGGAGAAAGGCCATAGTTATCCCCATGAAATTAAAATTTGCATCTGGATTTCAAGGGTAAAATCTCCGGAGGAAGTCATGAGCAGCTGAGATACCAACAAGAGAGATTGGATCCCTCATCTTTTTTTTTTTGTTTGTTTGTTTTTTTGTCAACCTCTCATTGGGAAACAAATAGTTCTGATGGTGAGAGAGAGGTTTCCTGTATAAACTGCAGAGGTAATTGCGGCCCAAATAAGCCACAGAAGCACTCTCAGGCCTTCCGTACCATAAGAAACAGACTGAGCTTATTAATTTGTACAGGAATAGAAAGGGTAGCAGGGAGACATTTTGAGATAAGTGAGTTTTTGATGACACTGGAATTTTTCCAAGACATTTGTTCACTGAATCCTATATTGGCTTTTTATATGTGGGATCTTGAAATAAACAAAGCATCTTCTTATGCTTGTTTTTTGTTTTGTTTTGTTTTGCCTTTGCTTTTGAGCTAATTGGTGCAAGTAGATGGCATTACTTCAATATGGTTCTCTTCCTCTCTCCTTCACACAGTGGACGGTAACAAATAGCTTTTCAAAATATACTGGTGATAGCAGCCAAACAAGGCCATAAAGTTTCTTAGAGGGTGTAAGCTGTTCACACTGGGTCTTCTGATATGCATATCGGTATAATTACGCACGGTTCACTAGAATGTGATTATCACATGATAATAAATAAATGATATTTTGTTTCTTCAGTATATGGAATGGTCACACTGTGGATATTGTAAAATTATTTCTTTATAAATTCACATTCATTTTGATTCTCAAATTGGCACAGTCCATACCCAGTGATGCTTTTCAAATAATGAAAAATAATTTCTGCCTTACCAACCAAGGCTGACAATAATGTGAATGTTTGTGTATGCTTAGAGATTTAAAAAGATATTTAATTAAACAGTAGTATCTATTATGTCATTTATAATGCATGAAATACTGTGTTAAGTATTTTAATACATTATCTTAGAAGATAAATAGCTAGTGGACCAGATAGATATGCTTTGTTTTTGTTTCTATTTTGTTTTGAGAGAGAGACAGAGACAGAGACAGAGAGACACAGAGAGAGCTTAAGCAGGAAAGGGGCAGAGAGAGAGGGGGAGAGAGAGACAGAGAGAGAGAGACAGAGAGAGAGAGACAGAGAGAGACAGAGAGAGAGAGAATCCCAAGCAGGCTCCTCACTGTCAGCACAGAGCCCAACACGGGGCTGAATCCCATGAAACGTGAGATCATTACCTAAGCCAAGATCAAGAGTTGGATGCTTAACCAACTGAGCCACCCAGGCACTCCCAGATAGATATCTTTTTAAATTAAATTAACATTCGAAAATATTTAAACATAAGGCTATTTTCTCCATTTTGCAAATGAAGGAACTGGTGTCCAAGACAATTAATGATCTAAAATTTCAATAGCCAGTCAAGAAAAAATACTGAAACCAACTGGCTTTCTCAACTCCAGACAATGTAATATAAAGTGAAGATTATTAGTAAAAAATAAAATTCAAGATAACATCAAGACTATACAATGACAGAACCTCTGGTGTAGTATATAATGACATTATATACCATTCTAATATTACAAGTTTTATAGTTTTAGAAAAAGAAATAACATCTTTTCTTAGGGAAAGAAGATTTAAATGTTATAGACATCCATTCTCTTAGAAACTGTTTTAAGCACCTACAACCAACAATTTATCATTAGGAAAAGTCATAACTATTACAGATGCCTCTAACCCTCCACCATAACTGTTTCAATAGTTTAGTTTTAAAAATGCGGACACAAATTTACTTACAACTTGTCAATATGCTACTACACTATTAAGAATTAAACTCAGGGGCACCTGGGTGGCTCAGTTGGTTGAGCGTCTGACTTCGGCTCAGGTTATGATCTCAACAGTTTGTGAGTTCAAGCCCCATGTCTGGCTCTGTGCTGACAGCTCAGGGCCTGGAGCCTGCTTTGGATTCTGTGTCTCCCTTTCTTCTCTGTTCCTCCCCTGCTCACACTCTGTCTCTCTCCCAAAAATAAATAAAGATTAAAAAAACTAAAAAGAATTAAACTCAAATTGTGATATGGGAACATGCTCATGGAATAGAAATATAATCCCAAACTTTAAAAATAAATATGAGTCTCTTTTTGATCCCCAAACTACTGTTCTCCATGTAAATGTGCTCTCTTCAAACTAAAGGAAACACACACATTGTGTTAGATATGAAGAAAGAAACAGAGACAGAGTAAATGTAGACAAACATTACTAGTTAGTAAGTCCAGGTAAAGGATGTTCATTGCGCTACTTTTTCAACTTTTTGAAATTTTAAATCTTCACTCTAACTGAACTCTCCTTGTCCCAAATACTTCCAACCTCTTCATTTGTCCTGCTGCCATTCCTGCACATTTTAGATGAATATAATTTTAATGTTATAAATTGTCTGCAGAGGGGCAACTGAATGGCTCAGTCAGCTGAGCATCCAACTTTGGCTCAGGTCATGATCTCGTGATTTGTGAGTTCAAGCCCCACATCAGGCTTTGTGCTGACAGCTCAGAACCTAGAGCCTGTGTCTCCCTCTCTCTCTGTCCCTCCCCCGTTTGCACTCTGTCTGTCTCTCCCTCAAAAATAAACATTAAAAAAATTTAGGGGTTCCTGGGTATCTCAGTTGGTTGAGCATCTGACTCTTGATTTCAGCTCAGGTCATGAACTCATGATTCATAAGTTCAAGCCTCACATCGGGCTCTGCACTGACAATGCAGAGCCTGCTTGGGATTCTCTTCTCCCCTCTCTCTCTGCCTCTCTATCTCCCTCTCAAAAGTAAGTAAATAAACATTAAAAATTTTTTAATAAATAAATAATAAATTGCAGAATTCTACAACTTTATCAAGCACAGATACATAGAAACTTTTTCTCTCTCCACTCGTTTATCTCTTAAACTGGGGGTTTTCAAGTACTTGGATATTATGGAATCTATGCGAGACTCCTCCAAAGTTCTCTAAGCTTACAGTCATCCATATTGTTTTGTTCACCCAGGACTAAGAAAAAGATCATCAGTGCCCTATTTTTCAAGGAATACCCAAAATGGTGCCTAGAACACTGATGTTCCAGAATGTGCAGTTTGAAAACAGTTTTATTGAAGCCTTACTACCCCTCACCCTTTATTTCTAATTTGTGTAACTCCCAGTAAGCTTGAGCTGTGCAGGGTAAAGGTAAGGAAGAGGAGGACAAGTGGGTCTGTCAGGGGTGCACACCATGTTACAGATGTTCTGTTCCATGAAAGGTCTAGAGCCGCAGTCATTTTAATTTTTTTAATGTTTATTTATTTTTGAGAGAGAGAGAGATACAGAGCATGAGCGGGGGACAGGCAGAGAGAGAGGGAGACACAGAATCCAAAACAGGTTCCAGGCTCTGAGCTATCAGCACAAAGCCTGACATGGGGCTCGAACTCACAAGCCATGAGATCATGACCTGAGCTGAAGTCAGAAGCTCAACTGACTAAGCCACCCAGGCACCAAGGCAGTCATTCTCCCTCACAGAAAAAATGCGTAAGTTCTAGCAAGAAGCAATCTGAGATGGTCAACAAATTACTTTCTTTTTTTAAGCTTAAAGTACACAATGAGATTGAAACATATCTGTGTCAGACAAATTACTAGGAGAGACAGAGGTCTCAACCTCGAAGCACAGAAACATTGAGACAGCACCAAGTGAAAATTTTCACTCCTGCTGATGTCTTTTCTAAAGTACAAGGGTTGTTAATTCACAATTTCCTCACTCTGCAAGTCATGGACTCTTACTTCCAAATTCCCTGTAGGGAAATCCTATAAAGAACTCAAATTGCCGTAGCTCTCGCTAGTGTCAATATTTTAAATGTTGCATCAGTGGAAAGACATAGATAATTAAACATTCTAAGATATAACATGCAAACATTTTAAAGACCAAATAACAAGTAGATTCCTCTGTGTGACACTTCTACCCAGTTAACAAGAGATATGTAGAGCTTTCCTGAGCTGGAGCACCAACTGTGCTAGTTGATGCATGAAGAATAACCAAATAAATAATTGTACAGTGCTGCGGACAAATATTGACTTTACAGTACTACAGGCTAGGTGGTATGATTTGTACAAAGTGGTTTAATTAAATAGGTTACCATGTAAAACACTTAGCCTCTAGTGAGATGTTGTAATTAAACCAGTATCTGCAATATCATAGAGGAAAGAAAGAAAGAAAGAAAGAAAGAAAGAGGAAAGGAAAGGAAAGGAAAGGAAAGGAAAGGAAAGAAAAGAAAAGAAAAGAAAAGAAAAGAAAAAAGAAAAGAGCCAGTTAAAGTAGCTGTACTGGCAGAAAAGAAACACAACTATTTAGAGGTGGATGGAGTAGGAATAAGGGTGCTTGTAGAATAAGTATGAACTAAGCTTCCTTTTCTCTTCCCTCATAGCAGGCCGGAAGGAAAGATCCTCTAAGACTAAAGAGCAAGAAACAGGAACCATAGTCATTCTTTCTTTTATTTTTCCAACAAATATTAAGTGCCGGCCTTTCTTGTAGGTGCCTGGGTTGTAGTAAACAAGACAAAATCCCTGCCCTCGTGTAATTTAGAAAGGTTGGCAGATAACAGAAGAAAAAAAAACCAATATAACAAACAAGCATGTCTTTTCAGTTGAGTATTTTCAGGTAATGATAACTACCAAGAAGAAAAATAAAGCAGAGTAAGGGACTAGAACGTAAAGGGTGCTGTTTTTTAGATAGAGGGGTCAGAGAAGCCTTCTTTAGCAAGTGATAAGAAGCCTGCATGGAAGTAAGAGAGTGGCTCAAGTCAACATCTAAGGTACTAGTCTTGCAGGCAAAAAGAACCTCAAGTGCAAAGGCCCAGGAGTGCAAACATGCGAGGTTTGTTGAAGAACAAACAGGAGACTAGCATGGTGGGAGAAAATAGGAGATGAGGTCACAGGTAGCCTGGAGCCAGATAAGGCAGGGCCTTGTAAACTATGGTAAGCATGTTGGATTCTTTCCTGAGAATCATTTAAATGCCTCAATCATAATGTTACTGGTGTCTTCACAGTGATGTTAGAGAAGAAAGCATCTATAAACAACAGCCAAGGAGAAAAACTGGGAGACCACAAAGAGGGAAGAACGGGAAAAGAAAGTAAATGGGATTTCACAAAGGGGGATAAACTTTGGCAGTTGGGCAGCAGACATGCTTGCCAAACCACCTTCCAGCATGTGTCTTAGGGGCCATCATCATTACTTTACAAAGCCTGTTTACAGGAAGTATTTTAAAAATCCAATATATTGAAGACTGGCGGACACTAAAAGGCCAGGAAAACACCATTTATAGACTTGCATTACCGAGAAAATGCTTGCTCTGATTAATGCAATAGACTCAGGCTATGAGGCATAGATTTCCACTGGCGTTCAGTTCAGTCTGTAAACTAAGATAATTTCTGTCAAAAAAAAATCCTCCAGGACTGTACACAAAATACAACACAAAGCACCTCTAGCAAATGAGGAATGAGCACTAGGGTTTTCCCCAGAGGCACCCCAAGCACGTTTGCGGTGATTGTTTGATGCATTTGGGGACAGTGCACATCAGCTAATACTATGCATAGCATCATGGTATAGGTGATAAATATAAGGGGAGACCAAATTTACATATGTTAACCCCATGTTCCATAAACAGTAATTTGTTAAGCCATAAAGAATGTCATAAGCACAGTTTTCAATGTTATGGGATATATACAATAATTAGAAGTCATTAGTCTCAAATGTACATTCTCCTTTTTCCCTTTGCTTCTAATCTCCTCATCTGCCAAGCCATTCTCCACAATGCCTGCCAATCTTTTACCAAAGTAAAAAGCTATTTATGGCAATCCCCTCCTCACCACCTTGCAGTGGCTCCCCACTGATGCTGCAATAAAGCCCCAAGTCTTGTTCATGATACTGGAATCTCTAAAGTATGCCTCCAATCTACAGGCACAGTCTTACTTCTGATCTTTGCCATCTTGCATCTTATGCTTTGACTTCAGTGAACTTTGCTCACTTTCCCCCAGGCTCTGCGTCAAATCCCAGCTCAGCTCCTTATTTGCTGTGTAACCCTTGGAAAATTGCTTATCCTGTGCATCACTTCTTTTCCTATAAAATGGAAACAATAATACTGTATAATTCATAACTAATGGGCTCTTCATGGGACTAAATAAATAAATAAATATATAGAATAATGTCAGATACAGTGCAGGTGCTTAATAAATGTGAGCTTTTATTACTGTTAAGGGTTAATGGAATTTCCTTATTATTACTATTTCTCTGACCAACAGAATGGCCTTCCTGGCCACTCTTCTGCTGGAAAACCGCTACTCACTTTTCAAGACCCCATACAAATGTCATCTCTTCTCTAAACCTTTCCTAACACACTGATTCACTTTCTAGAGGTCTTTATTTCTTCTGTGCTCTCATGACAAATTGGGGCATTGTTGTTCAATAGCATTATTTACACACCACTGATTAATTAATAATGCGTAAGTTTGTTTTCCAGACAGTATACGAGTCCTTTGAAGGCAAGGGCTATCTTTCTCATTTTGTATCTCCTAAACCCAGAGTAGAGCCTGGAGCACAGTAGTCTCTCAACAAATGTTTTGTTCAATCAGTAAATATATAAAGACATAGATATTTCTCAAAATTTATCCAATATAGCTAGCAAATAGTTCAAGTAAATTGAAGAATAATATAAGACAAAGATATAGTAAGTTTAGCTAAGAAACTAGGCCTAAATTGCATAAATTGTGTCTACAATTTAGAGGAAGGTCAACCATATACTATACTCATTGTTCTATTTTTACTCTTCCCCAGTCATTTCAGCTTTGTCTTATCAGGTATAAGCTCCTTTAGACCATGAGCTATGTTTTTTAGTACATTTGCACAACTATTAGGCACAAAAGTATACATTTCATGAACCTTTGTTAAAATGAGGAAAGATTTCCCAGTTATAGGTGGAACTAAATGGGGGAAAGGGAGAAAAACACAAGTCTTTTTTTCTGATACTAACTCTAATGGAAAGAATATTGCTCCCTGGGCAGGCACATTCCACAGGCAAGCAAGGATAGATGGACAGAATGCAGTGCTCACCAATACACTTGTTCTTCAAGAAGAGAGTGTAGGGATAGGTGTGTGGTGAGCACAGGGTGTAGTGAAGGCCATCACCAGTAACCTTATTTAGAGGATCACTCTGCTGATGATGATGGAGGAGAACCAGTGACTGAGGTTAGAACATCAGCAAAGGAATGAAGGTTGAAGAAGCGGGATACTATGGCAAGTGCCAGTCAGGAAAAAGCACTGCAGGAGCCAAATAGAATAAGATTATGCCTCAGAAGCTGTCACTCTTTGTGGTTAGGGATAAATAATACGCTTACCGGGGCGCCCGGGTGGCTCAGTCACTTAAGCGTCTGACTTTGGCTCAGCTCAGGTCATGATCTCACAGCTTGTGACTTCCAGCCTCACATTGGGCTCTGTGCTGACAGCTCGGAGCCTGGAGCCTGCTTTGGATTCTGTCTCTCTCTCTCTCTCTCTCTCTCTCTCTGCCCCTCCCCACCCCCTCTCTCTCTCTCTCTCAAAAAAAAAACAACATTTTAAAAAATTAAAAAAAAAATAATATGCTGACCTAAGGACTCTGGCATTAATTTTCCAACTCCATACACATTTTGTTGACACTCTGCAATGTAAGATAGGTTTTTTATCCATATTTTCTCATATCATCTAACAGTGAGGATAGTATCTATTACTGGGTTTCAAAATTCTAAGGAGAATTTGGAAATTTGGGATGGTGATTCAGAGTTAAATTAATGGCTGATGGAGTAAAAATACATGGAATAAGCTAAAGCAATTCAGAACATTTTAAAAAAATATTTGCAACATGTAATCTTGAAAAGAACATGAATTTAGAGTATTCTTATACTCCAAATGAAACTTAAGTGAGATACTATATATGAACATTCTAGTAAAGAATTTAAAATATAGCAGGTGTTGGAATCCACATAGACTGAACCAAAAGTTTTTCTCACTCACAGCAGTACTCAATTCTATATGTTGAGAGTATAAAAAAAAAAAAAGAAAAACTTGGGATTTTTGGATTCATGTGGTTCTTATAAGCCTTTTCTTAGTATTCACTGAGGACTAAAAACCAGATTACAAATATTATATGTTATATACAGATTGATCATCCAGAAGAATTTTCTAGTACCTGGACTATGAAACAGTGAGATTGTGTACTAAATGAGATTATAGAACTATCTCTCCAAAGTCATAAAAAATAGGCAGATTTCCAAATGTCAAAGATGGAGTAATTGTGGTCTGCCCAAGGGTAAAAGGAAGCAATGAGATAATCACTCAAATTCCTTTCAGATTTAGGATTGTTTAAATATTCTGATTAGTGACAACACACTGAATATCTACTTTTGTCTTCAGATATTTTAAAAATAATCCCAGAGTCAGTATTTCACAAGTGCTTCTTAAATCTTCTGCCATTAGCCCACACTTCAGAATTTGGGTTTTCAAAACCAGAACTACATGTTCATCTGAGTGAAATATGAAATCTACAAATAACTAAAGATAAAAAAAATTGTTTAGTGAGTTTAGACATAAACTGTATCTTCTGCATTGTTTAGCTTCATCATGAAAATTACTTTAATTTCAATGCTGGAATCAAAACAATCCAGTCTTCTTAAAAGAAGCCTACTGTCTACTGTAAAGTAATAACATGTTTTTAGAGACTTCTAAGTGCATATCTTGGAATTTCTAACTTAAATGCATGGCTTGGAAGATACCAATTGTTGATCGTGAAAGGATAGTTACATTTCATCATGACAAAGGGGCAAAAATAAAGTACTTGTGCTCTAATTTACTCATGTTCCTATTATATATGATGCTAGAAAAACACATAATTTTTAATGAGTGAAAAAGTCATTCAAATACATAAGATATGTGTATATTTTATAAAAAGACATTTTCATGGAATGTTTCATGCAAATAAATTTGAAAAATATTAAACATACACTCAAATAAAGCAATAGAAATAAATGCATTTATGGACTTAATCAGGACCTGAAAACAAACTGATATAACTTTACTAAGAATGGTAAGAAGGGGAGTATGTGAGTTGAGGGAGAAAAAGGGTGAAAATGAATCACGGTCATAACTCAAGTCATTTTATAAGTTTGGTGACTAATGGATTCTTTAAACCTATATTATGGTACATTATAACCAATTCATGTGTTTTGTGGGGGTTTTCTTTTTTACAATCTGTAGAAATTTTTGCTTTACCTCAGCTAGAAGAAGATCACTCTAATAGCATAAGTTACCTTAGATATCATTGAATTATTCTTTTTGTAGCTCATTGCAAGAAAATTTGTATAATGCATGAGTGAAACTGGCTTTTTAATCACTTTAAAATTTGGATTCTTTTGAAAAGAAAAAAATCCAATATTTATAGCTCATGTTCCTAGCACATCAAAAATCTATTCTAAGTAAAAAGAAAGGTCACATTATTATATTCAGAAACTCTACAGTAAGGAAAATATTACCAAAGTCTTATGAAGATTTACCATTATCTGAAAATTAGCTTACTAAAATTAAATGTCCTTCTTCTCAAAATACTGGTTTAATATTAACACAAGTAGTAAAACATATAAGCCTATTGGTTAATTGTACATTTTCCATCTCTGTTCTTTTTATGAGAACTAATTATACCCACATCCCTTCTCCTATCCAGTTACACTACTTAGCAAACTATATGAAAATACATACACATTAGGAGTGGAGTAAACCACGAGAGAAAGGCACTCTTCAGTATACACTTATATATAAATCTTCTCTTTATACAAATGCTACCATTGGTAGGTTTTTAAAAACTAATCACGTGCATTCTACGCATGAGACTATAATTAAGATTTAATTCATCAAAAAGATGACCAGGAAAATTCTTCAATAGAGCAATTATATGAACAACAGTCCATTCTCAGAAAACAAAAACAACCATACCATTTTAACTAGGTAAAGTATCTTTTGGCTAACCATGTGGTACCTATCAAAGGCAAGCTACATATTTCTAGGGGTAAGTTGAATTTGCCAATGCACTGTGCAGTAGATGAGACAAACATTTCAGATGAGTGGAAACCAGAATTTAAGTAAATATTAATGTGCAAACCCAGATATCCAGATATCCTCAGTTTATAATGTTGGTTGGCAACCTAATATGCAGTCACACAATCACTGTGTTAGAATTGCCTTTAAGAAGTACTAGCTCCCTTTATTGCTATGGTCCCTATTAAATAAAAACTATCCAGATACCCAATTTTGAAGGGTCTCTCAATCTGAAAGAAAATACGTCCTCCAGAGAAATCAGAAATGCCCCAGTTTTGGTGCTTAAAGTTTATTTAATTTTTATTGTGCTTTTTTAACATTTCATTATCATACTGGTTTAAGGAAGCTACCCCATTGTATGTAACACATACATTAAAGGTGGCAGACTCAGTGCAATTTTTACAGAAAGTTCTTGAATGTACTTACTTGGCATTCCTAAGTAAACTGGGGATTTATTTATTATTGCCTATAATTCTGAAGTTACTACTTTTTTTACAAGAGGCTCTTCAAGATAATAGCAATTTGAATCTAAATAAGACTAATTAACCATGTAATTTCAGAAGTGGGAATTTAGTTCTCCTTTTCTTTAAGCCAATAAATCAAAATCGCACTAGTTTCTACACAACATACATGGCAATGCAATAATTAAGTTTGACTTTATATTACACATTGCCGTAAGAAATAAATCAGAACTAAAATTCAACCATTTGTCTCGTACCAAAAATACGCAATTAAAACATATCAACAACAGCCACCAAACGCACCGAAAGAAGTCAGCTATCACCTCAACAGAGATTAAACAAAACACTGAATGTTAAAAACTCCTTCAGTATTTAATTTACCTAGAATCGGCTAGGTATACTTTGGTGAGCAGTAACTTTAAAGACTCCCTACAGTTAAAGGCTTATTTTATCTGGAAACAGCTTGGCAGCACAATGATAATTTAATATACAGTGCACTATGTATTCTTCAGCAGACCCGCTCTCCATTCGTTTCACACTTGTGGTATGCATTATGAACAAAATTCAAATGTTCGTTTTCTACATTTCTGAATCACTGCCGCTACTGAAAAGCACCACAGACACCTCCAAGTCCCGTCTTACCATGTATGAGCCACAGTAAAACGCCGACGTTGCCGGATGCTTTTATTCACCAGCAACTTTCTGAAAAAGCATGGTGAGTTCCTTGGTGAACTGCGTGGAGAAATTTTAGGAGATGTAGGTCTGTTTCCCGGTAATCTTGGAAGCTCCAGTTCTAAGTGCATTTGCTCCTTGAAAGTCTTTATGCAAACCTCAGATTCGGAAGCAGTAAGTTCTTTTGAAGACTCTCTTGCTGTCATGTCTTATATGGAGTGCTGGCTTTCACCACCCAAAACAAAAACCTCAAACATAGCAGAGACACAGCTGCAGGTTAGGAGGCTGATGAGTCTGCAAACTGTTTTCCAGTTTAATTTCGGAAGCTGCGGCTCCAGTGTTTGAGCTGCTTAGAGCAAGAGCAGCATACTCGAAGAATGGTAACTCAGGCTGTCACAAGGAGCTTTATCAGCCTGGCTTCGCCTCTGAAAATGCGCCAAAGTGCTTCCTATGTCAGTAGCCTCCTTGTGGATGAGGCTTGTCTGCCAGCGACACACTGACACTCACTGAATTCATTCAGCTGAATATATCAACTCATGAAATATTCATAAGGGCTTCTGATAAATCCTTTACATGTATTTTTTAATCTTATCAAAGGAGCTGCACTCACTAATGGATAGTCGGCAAAACCTTGTCACTTGTTTTGTTTGCACAAAAAGCAGAACTAGAGCCTGTCCAGCACATGTGATGTTTCAAGTCTTCATTCAGAATTATCTTGCCCTATAATGCACACAACACTAACTCCACCTACCAGATGCTTATTGGCCTAGGATTATTTAAATAATCGCACTCTGTTTCCCCCTCAACAACACCCTCCATCGCTCAGATTTTCATCAGATTTGTACAGCTACTGTTCTCATCACAGTGAAAACATTAAATCAGGGACTGTCAAAAGCCTTGCTAAAACAGCCCCCCAAATTCCATTTCTGAATGAAAAAGCTGATTTGCTGAAGTTTTTTTTTCCCCTTCCCTTCTCCAGAAGATCCAAAACAGCATCTATATAAAAAATGTCAGCTCACAGGAAAACATTGGATTTGGTTCATTCCCCTGAGGAATTTAAAGGCTAATCTTTATTCCAATAAACATTACCCTCATTCTTCTGTTTAAGCTCTTTGTTCAAGGGCTAGCCACAGCAGCCACTCTGTTAGTTAGATGCAAAGTCACTTCTGAAAGCCAAAACTTCACAGAACAGAAAGGGAGGTAACAACGGGGAAGAATGAAAGCTGCTGGGAAAAGTGCAGAGTCCAAAGTCAAGCATTGCATGTGTGTGTGTGTGTGTGTGTGTGTGTGTGTGTGTGCGCTTTGTTCACAAGGGCATACAAATGAGATATATGGACAGGGGAATCTAAACAAGTGTCTCAAGTACCAAAGCAGATCGTTGTAACCTGAAATTTCATTTAGAAATACACTGGAAAGCAGGTTTGATACTTTAAAAGGCACATGGAAGGGAAAAGAATATGGTGGTGCTTGAAGTGTACAGATGTTATGAAAAGTCTGTACCAGCCATGACTGCCACCAGGGCCAGCCTGAGCTCATAAAAATTTGACAAAGCAAAACTAAGGCTAGTCAGTGAGAGTAACAGTTAAGGAATGATTCACAGGAAGACTTCAGTGAATAAAGGAGAATAGTTTTCCTCTAAGGTGTGAGGACTTCCACCTTTAAAAAATCATTCACATACGTCATATACTCTGACTGAATACCTAAAGGACTGAAAAAGAGCAGATGATGACCTAGGGAAAAATAAACCCCATGCCAGCCTTTGGGGGAAGTGGGTCAAACCTAATAGAAAGGATTTAAACTCCTAGTTTACAGGTAATATCTTGGAAAGATATTGATATTGCAGTAACACCTTAAAAATATATCATGAACAAAAGCAAAGTTAGGGAATTTCAGAGTTGGAAAAAAACCTCAGTGATCACCTTATTCAGCTTCTCATTTCAAAGACAGAGAAACAGTCCCAGAAAACTTCAGTAACTTGTCCCAAGTCACATTGATAGTTGACATTAGAGCTAAAAATAAAACCCAAGCTTTCTGATTCCCAGTTGACACTCTTTAACTGTATGAAACTAAGAAGTCAAAAGAGTCATTTTGTCCAGCCAGGTCCTCATACATCTTCTTTATATATTTGAGTATGTCTTAATATCATGTGAGGAAATATGGTCACTGGTACCTATTATTTACCACATTATGAAAACAAAGCTAGGACTTTCCTCCAACAATAATATGATTTAAAACTGAAACATGAGAATATGTGATCCTGCCAATATTCAGAGTGTTTCATTTGCAAAAAAAAAAAAAAAAAAATGCACTTTGAAGTTACCAAGGTCTTTCTCATAATCACTTTTTAAGGTTGCCAAAATATAGTAAGCATTTCAGGGATTTTTTTTCTCCTAAATTATGGTAAATTTCTTAACTTAGATTTAGCTGTAGGTAAACTGGGGTTCAGATAAGGAAATGTTGACATATGCTTACCTAAAGCAACATAATGATGCAACTGTAATTATTTTCCAATTCTTATCGGCAATTTATGTGACATCATGTGACATTTCACATTACTCTTCATTTTGCCTACTATGACAAGCCAATGTCCCAGTTAAAGAAATTTTGAGAATCATCCTAAGAAATAAAATTCTCAAAGATAAAGTCTGTTAACTCTAGTCTAGATAACATTCAGTAATACTAAAGACAGTTAATTGAGATACAAAACTTAAAAGATAATGAGACTATTTTAAAGTCTGAATTAGTTACCCTAGAGGAAAGGAAATGTGTATCTACAGGTAAATTCATGAAAGTTTGTTTCTAGAGTCAAAATGCCAAAGAAAATCCCAACACCGTGTTAAATATTGCAGTCAAAGATGAATCTAGAAAGTAGGAAACGGGAGGTGTTATCTAAGAAAAAGTACACAAAAGCATAGTAAAAGCAGATAACACCCTGCTATATTTTAGCAAAGAATATACTGTTCTGAGAGAGACAGTCAAAAGAACTGGAGGAAAAAAACAAGAATAAAGCAAACAGTTATGTGCCCTTCTAAGAGGCTAGGAAGGAGCCAAAGTCAAAACCTTCCTATCTACATGCCATGTTTAGCTAACCCTTGGCACCCCAAAAAGAGAGATGAGTAATTCTGAGTCAATTTATTAGCATACAGATAGTTGCCCTTGGGAATTACTTGAGAATTCCAATTAGAGCTATGTCTCAATTTGAAATAATGAAATTCCTAGTGTCCACATACTGTTAAAGTGATATGAATCAAGAATCTATCATAATAAAATATCATTAAAGGATCTGAATTGAGTTATACGGTCAAAAATAATAATGTATTATATGTATTATTTATAAATATTATGGACAAATAAACAATACTTTGAGTTTTTATCAAATTAAAATGGAAAGCAAATTAATTACAACCAAACAAAATTATAAACTTGTAGTACAAGTATTATAACATTGTTAAAATGTATTTTAAAAGTTATACTTTGTAATCAAATTATTTTAAATGAAAATAACTATCTTCTTTTCGTATCCAAAACCTTTCAGACTTTAAAAGTTTACCTGGAATAAATTTTCTCTGACCTGAGTGACCAATTTTTAACTAACTGCTATTATAAAACTAAAGTATTTTAAAGGCATAAAACCAGATTCTATGCAGTAACATTATGAATAACAATGTTGAAAACAAAACAAAACAAATATGGCTAAACATTTACCATGAATACAAAGCTGGACATTTGAGAAGACAGAATGTATCTGGAAGTTTCTTTATGAAGAGGAATAGATTTAAGACCATCAATATTAACAGAGTTAAATTGCTGTTGATTATATCTCTAGATTATTACCCAGTGCTCTTTTTCTAAAACAACATACAATTGAGCACAGCCATGAGGCTCTACTCAATTAAATATGGACAAGCTCTTCTTTCAGCCAGACAAGGTAAGATGTGAATACAGAACACCAAGAAACACCAGGAGCCTCTTTCAACAGAATGCCCTACTCACCACAGATGGCAATTTCTCCCAATTTCTCCATTTCAGAAATTTCTCTATTTGAAGAAATAGAACTAGACTTATTCCAACATGGCTGAGGAAAATATGCCATTCAGTTGAATGGAAATAGTTGTCTGGCCATCTAAAAGAGGAACAGTTAACTGACCATTCTTTAAGAATTAAGGGATGATAGGGAAGTAGCTCACATTTATTGCATACCTGTGGTATCAGACATTGTTGTAAGCATTTCAATAAATTATTTCAATGTTTCCTCATTATAAACTTATCAAACAAGTAGTATTGAGATCTCTGTTGGACTTCCTGATGGTATTAACCTCTGAGGTACTTAAGGGCTGAGCTTAGCCTTGTTCGTTTCTAGAATATGGAAGAGTCTGGTACAGAATTGATACCCAATAAATATTTCTAGACTGAATGCACATTATTTTGCTCATTTTCAGATGAGATCATCAAGACACAAAATTGCATACTTTTTAAGGAGTTGACCCTACACCACACTTTTTATAACAGAGGAACCTAATGAGACAGAAGAGGGAATGCAAGCTCCCACAGTAGTCTCGTCTTATCACTAAAGTACTAAATGTCCTTGAGTCTGAAATCATCTAGCATGTTATCTTTATAAGATGATATGAATGCTTCACTTTTACCCATATGACACTATTTAATTCCTCAACATTACTAAAATGGTGCTCCCAAAAGATCAGCTTTAACCTGTACCACCTCCAATGTCACCTAAATCCTACAGAGGGAAGCTTATACCCTCGTTACTTGAGCATGGTATCACATGGTTCATATAGATGGTCCCATTCAAGAAAGAAAAGCCCTCCAATGACTCCTCATTACACTTAGTCAAAGTGAAGGTCCACACAATGGCCTAGAAGACCCTAAGTGTCCCCATGCTCATCTCAGTACCTCTCTGATTTCATGTTCTTCTGCATTCCCTCTGGCTCTCTCTGCTCCAGCTTCACTGGCCTCATTTCCATTCACTGAACCTGTTGTGGAAGTTTCCTCTTCCCCAGGATATCTGCATGATTTGTTCCCTTATCTCCTTCTAGGGTTTGCCCAAATAACACTTTCTTGATGAAGTAAGTCTTCCCTCATCATCCTGTTTAAAACTGCAATCTCTCCCATTCTGTATCACTTTCCTTCATGTATCTGTCAGCATACAATATAGTATATATTTCTTATTTACTTGTTCGTCATTATTTGCTCCCCCTAGAATTTATGTTTCACGAAAGCAAGAGCTTTGTTTTGTTCACCAGTGTAACCCTGGAACAGTACTGGCTATGTAGTAGATATTTAAATAAATATCTGTTTGATGAATAGATGAATGATCTCCTCGGTGCAGAATAAGACAAGGGAGGGGGGTAGCAGGCAAAACTGGGATAAATGACCTCTCTCAAAGGAGAGCAAGAGCTATAGTGGTATTAAGCCATAACCCTTCCACAATTTTGTGTATTATTTTATGTCATTTTCCCAGCCTAAACGTGTTCAATGTCTCTACTTTCTTTGCCAAGAATACTGTCTCATCCATTAAGGGTAAAGTCACATGAAAACTCTTCACTGAAATCCTTCTCTGCTTCCACAGGCAGAGACCGCCATTTCATCCCATCTGCCTGCCACCAGCACTGCGTTCATCTTCAGAATGTCTCAGAGGATATCGTAGTACATATTATTGTCTGTCTCCTGGAGTAACCTATGAGCACTCCAAGGACATAAACCATTTTGCTCATTTCTTTATGTCCACAGCCTGACATTGCTCTGATTAATATTTGTTGATCGAAACTATGAATAGAAAATGAATATGGTGCCCCAAATCATGCCCTCCTGTCATGCTCAGATTATTCTTACTGTTTTGACAGCTAGTCCGGGCAATATCCTAACTTCTTGAGCTTACGAAGGTTTCCAGAATGAGCTGCTTAAATCATAGCAGTTTGGCTGTGTTTCCCATTTTAAGTAGCATTTCTTCATTCTTTAAAAAAATTATTACAATTATCATTATTAGTATTATTAGCGTTCACATTCTTACTGCAGTGCAAAAGCAGAACAGCCATGTGTTACACTGCCTTTTCATTAGGTGGTGTACAGGCAGGACAGACTTGTAGGCCCTCTCCTCATGGTGCTTTCTGGGTTGGGCAGAGTAATTAGGTGCTTCTTTCACAAAGCACATCCTGTGAAGGCAGACTGCATAGGCAAAAACACTAACGAAGCTCCTCGCTTTGTTTCGTAGGTCATTGTTAACATCAAGATATATTAGCAAAGATGAGTCAGATACCTAAATGCAAGGAGAGAAACTATTCCCATGGTAGGTGTTTTAAAATCTGCATTAAATGAAGGTATTCCAGTTCCCAAAGATAATACTAACCTGTCAGCAAATTACCTAAAAGGGTGACTTCAAATGAATAGGATATTAGGGACATATATGTTTAAAACAAAGGCATGTTTGGGAAAACCTCTTTCTCTAAATGATCTTGTATATTTTTATTATTTCTACTCTGTCAGCAGTCTTCTGTAAAATATGCTTAAAAACGGCATGGTATTAATCTACAGCTAAAAATTTTAAATGTAAATAATTATCTGTGTAAGACCAATTAACTAGGATACCACAGAGATCATAGAAAGTGTATCGCAGACATGAAAACTAAGTCAAATTCACTCCATTGCTCTTAAAAAGAGACTAATATTCAGGGATCCATTTCATGCTTACATATATATTTGCAAGGATTTAACAGAAACAATATTTTCCTAAATTAGAGATATAACAGGATGAGTCTAAAAAGGGTACTGAATACATATGAACATGGAAAATTCTTTCAAAATAGTGAATTAGATCATCATGATTGGCTCATTTAATTTCAAGTTTGTTTATTCACAACATATTCTGTTAATTCAAAATCTGTTCATATTAGAATTTTTTAAAAATTCAGTAACATTAATAATGATAATGATTTTGATTTATAATGAAGAAAATGGAATTTTATCTATCAAGACTGCATGTGAAGTTCTATTATTAAGAGGTAACTCAAATTTAATTTCCTATAAATATTTCATAGCATTGAAGCACTGCAATATTAGCATATGTAAAATCCAAGAGTGGAGACATTTTTTATGCATGCATGCCAAACTCTGTAGCAAAGACTTTTAAATAGAATGTATATTTTTATAAAGCTCCCTTGGTTACTTTTTGTCTCTCTTGTTTTCTTTTTAAATTTATCATACAATAAGATTGACCTTTTTGGAGATGGTGTTCTATGAAATGTAATGCATGTCTGGATTCATGTAACTCTACCATAATCAGGATAGAGAACAGTTCTATCAACCCAAAAACTCTCTTGTGCTGTGCCTTTATAGTCACATCTTTCCACTCCTGATTCCTGGTGATCCCTAATCTATCCTCCATCACTGTAATTTTGTGTTTTCAGTAATGTTATAGATATGGGATCACAAAGTACTTCACATCTTGAGACTAGCTTCTTTCACTCAGTGCAATGTCTTTGACATTTAGACAATGTTACATTTATTAACAGTTCATTCCATTTTACTGCCATATAGTTTTCTGTTGTATGGATGTACAACAGTTTCTTTTTTATCCATTCACCCCTGAAGGAACATTTGGGCCACTTCTAGTTCAAGACAATTATGAATAGAAATGTAATAAACATCATGCACAGGTTTTTCTGTAAATATATATAGGTCATTCCTCTAAGGTAAGTACCAAGGATTGGCATTGCTGGGCCATATGCTAAGTGTATGTTCATCTTTATAACAAAAGGTCAAATTGTTTTCCAGAATGGTCGAAATCATTTTGCATTTCTATCAGCACTATGTGAGAGTTCCCTGTTGCTCCACAGACTTGTCATCACTTTGTCTTTTGTGTATTTCAGCCCTCCTAATAAATGTGTAGTATGTATCTCATACTTCTTGGTTTACAGTTCCCTATTGGCTAATGTTGATCATGTTTCCATGTGCTTATCTGCCATCAGTAGCCTCTTAAGTACAGTGTCTGTTCAGGATTCTCACCCATTTTCAATTTAGATTGTTTCTTTTCTAACAATTGAGACTTCTTCCCCAATCTTCCCACTAATGTTTACTTTTCAGAGTTCTCAAACAGCTGATCTATGCATTCTGTCCAGGACTTAAAGCTATATTTAGAGGTAGAAACAGAATGGAGCATGATGACTCCCATCTTACCTGGAAACAGAACCTTTAACAGCATAGTAGTATCAGTTACAAAATCTGAAAGTTTCAAATTGGTTTTACAGTTTACAACACTTTTACATTATCAACACTCTTCTTGAAGCCTTTAATGTTTCCATTCTTGCCTTAGCCATTCCTTTACATCTGTGGGACTTACATATGGGCCATCAGAGTGACTTCCTAAAACTCACTCTTGTTGTAATTAGTCCTCAATGCCACTACTGAGGGCAGGCGTGCTATCACGTAGGAACAGCAGAAGATTTGATTCATTTTGCGGCAAGTTAAAAAGAAGCCCTTCTAGAAATGGATTCTAGGTGACTTCCAATCTCTCTTATCCTGACCATTTTCCCAAACAAGTTTCCTTTTTCCACTGTGGCATCATGAATACTTCTGAAAGAAATCTCATCTTTTCACTCCTTCTTCCTTATTTCTTTCTATACTAATTCACACATGCCTCAAAGATATACTTACTGGGGCGCCTGGGTGGCTCAATTGGTTAAGCGTCTGACTTTGGTTCAGGTCATGATCTCACGGTTTGTGAGTTTGAGCCTCACACTGGGCTCTGTGCTGTCACCAAGATCCTCTTTGTCCCTCTCTCTGCCCCTCTCCTGTTTATTCTCTCTTTCTCTCAAAATAAATAAATAAACTTAAAAAATTTTTTTAAGATATACTTATTGAGTAGGTACTATGTGCCAAAAATTTGATTTCCTATTATCTTTGGTAAGCCTGTATTATTGCTTGAAGTTTTGATATTTGTTATTCAACATAAAATCATAATTCTAAAAGCTTTATGTAATGTTTATTTTATCTGTGACTTGATAAATTTTTCAATCACTTTCAATTAACTTTTGTTTATTTTGCATTTAGCAAATCTTTATTCTGTACATACATAATAAGTCTTCATTGGCATGATGATGTATTATCTGAAAAAGTTTCAGCATCAGTCTTATAACTGCTTTCTTATATGTACACACCGTACAAAAAACTCTATGCTCTTAGAGAGTAAAAATCATAATATATTTTCTTTATTGAGTGGTTAATATTTTTATTTCAAAAAATCAGGATATTGTATATAACACTTTCTGAAAAGTAAGACATTATAATTGAATGAACTACTCTATGGGTGTTTTTTAAATTAAAATGTATTTATTTGACACTAAATTTTGTGTGAAGTCAAAACTAAAAAATTCATAAATATTCAAATTGTTTATGTATTAACTACTTTACCCAAAACTCTTGCACACAATATGCAAAATGCTTTGTGCATGATAAGTGAATGTGTAAAAACCCAAGAATATGAGGGGCGCCTGGGTGGCGCAGTCGGTTAAGCGTCCGACTTCAGCCAGGTCACGATCTCGCGGTCCGTGAGTTCGAGCCCCGCGTCAGGCTCTGGGCTGATGGCTCGGAGCCTGGAGCCTGTTTCCGATTCTGTGTCTCCCTCTCTCTCTGCCCCTCCCCCGTTCATGCTCTGTCTCTCTCTGTCCCAAAAATAAATAAAAAACGTTGAAAAAAAAAATTAAAAAAAAAAAACAAAAAACCCAAGAATATGAATCAACAGTATGCACTTAATTACTGGTGTTAGTTCAGTGTCAACTATGAGTCAGGCACTGTGCTAGTCTCAGGAAAACTGCAATGAGTAAGCGAGATTCCCATCCATCCTCATGGTAATTATATGCTACTTATAGTCTAATGGTACAATTATCACAGGTCAATTCTAATCATAATTCTAAACTTATCTGCCTCCTTATTCACTTGCTCTCCTTTGAAAGAAGATCAAAACCAGGTTTTCTTCTATTTTCCTCAGTATTTGGGTTCCTCTCCATTTCATAGATTATCCTCATCCAGGCTGTCATACAAGATAAATATGGAGACATTCTTTGTCCAGAGTTTCCATAGTTTTTTTTTTTTCCATAATATATCCTGTTAGTCCCTATTCCTTGCTCATAGCTCAACTTATGATTTTTTTAAATACCAAAGGAATGTAGATGCCCATCCAGTGACACATACCAACCAATGCAAACAAACAAACAACAAACAGAACCTCTTGCTTCATTTCTCTGAATTCTAACTGGGGCATAGGGGATTTCTGTCATTTTTTTTTAATTGATTTTTCATGCTTTTTATTTTTGAGAGAGAGAGAGAGAGAGAGAGAGAGAGAGCACGAGTAGGGGAGGGGCAGAGAGAGAGGGAGACACAAAATCTGAAGCAGATTCCAGGTTCTGAGCTGTCAGCACAGAGCCCGATGCAGGGCTTGAATTCATGAACCATGAGATCATAACCTGAGCCAAAGTTGGCCACTTAACCAACTGAGCTACCCAGGCACCCTTGTCTAATTTTTAAAGTAAATGGTAAGTGGTTTTTCTTCCTTTGGTTCACCAAAGTCTGACTCCCAATAATGTCCTCCAATTGGTTCTAGTTCTGGGACCTGGGATTACAATGAGTAAGTCACATGATAGACTTTCAAAGATCTATCCTCTAATACTTTGATATCTTAAATAACTACAGCTCTTTCAAGTACCCTTTACCAAACACAGATTAGATAGTTTTTTGTAATAATCAGGCTGAACCACTGACATACATAATAGTAATGGGAGAGAGTGTACTGGTTTGCTGTAACTGCCATAACAAATACCACAGATCAGGGGGATTAAACAACAGATATTTATTATATCACAGTACGGGCAATCAGAAGTCCCAAGCAAGCTGTCAGCAGAGCTGACTCCTTCTGAGGGTTGTGAAAGAAGGATCTGTTCTAGGCCATTCTCCTTGGCTCATAGATGGCCATCTTCTCCCTATATCTCATCACATCATCTTCCCTCTATGCATGACTGTGTCCACTTTTCTTCTCCTTTTATAAGAACACCAATCCTATTGGATTAGGGTCCATTTTAATGACCTCATTTTAACTTGATTACTTCTGTAAAGATCCTATCTCCAAATAAGGTCACATCCTAAAGTTATGGGGTTAGGACTTCAACATATTAATATAGGAGGGCCCCAATTCAACCATAACATTCTACCTTCTGACTGCTCAAAATTCATGTCCTTCTCACATGCAAAATACATTTTAATTGTACCCAAAATTTCTTATCATTCAAACATCAACTCTGAGTCCAAACCTCATTTAAATCATCCAAGTCAGTTATGGGTAAAACTGGGGGCAAGATTCATCATGGGACAAAGTTCCTCTCCATCTGTGAAACTATGAAACCAGAAAACAACAGAGGTAGAACAGGTACAAGATAGACATTTCCATTCCAAAAGGGATAAATTGAATGGAAGAAAGGGTCATGGGTCTCAAGTAAGTCTGAAACCTACTAGGACAAATTCCATTATAATTTGAAACTTGAAAATGATCTTCTTTGGCTCAGTGCTTGGTCCTCTGGGCCCTCAGCCCTGAGCAATGGGGGCCCTGCCCTCCAGGACTGAGGAAGTGGTTCACCTTCCAAAACTAAAGAAGAGGCCCCCTTCTGACACCAAGATGGAAATGGTCCCACTTTCTTGGGCTTATGCCTTCTGGGCTTATAGTGCCAGTAGTAGCCACTGGCCTCTGAATTGCCTTCAAGGTTGTTCTTCACTTTTCTTGAAGGATTACACATGTTTGCAACTGGATAGATCTATCAGCCCATTTCCTACCTGTGGAATCTCAGAAGTCTGATAGCCTTCCTTCATTTTATTCACTCCACCTTTATCTCCCTTCAATTCCAACTGGCAGTGTTTCTGTTATTACAGATTTTTTCAAAAAGCTGGGGGGGGGGGCAGTCTCCCATGCAATTCACAGGGGTCTAAGCCATCAGGCAAGAGAGTCCACCACAGTTCTTTCCCAGATAACCACATCTCTATTCCTGACTTTTGCTAAGTGATTCATTGGATCCATGAGTAACATGGTTGGTTGTCCAGCAAGCCCTTGATGTTCTCTCTAGAACACATTTTTTTTTCCTTTCTTGTTTTTTTGTTTTGTTTTGTTTTTGTTTGTTTGGTTGTTTCAATATGAATAGGCTGAGAATTGTCCAAGTCTTCAAGTCCTGGTTCCTTTTTACTTAACAATTCCTCCTTTAATTTATCTTTCTCCTCTTGTATTTTACTATAAGCATAAAGGAGAAACCAAGCCGTGCCTTCAACACTTTGTTTAGAAATCTAAATCCAAGTGTGTCATTTACAATTTCTACTTTCTACCCACAAAAAACTAGAACATAATTCAGCCAAGTTCTTTGTCACTTTATAACAAGGATCACCTTTCCTCCAGGGTCCACTAATGTGTTCTTCATTTCCACCTGAGACCTCAACAGAGGCCCCGTTAACATTCACATTTTTACCAAGTATCCTCAAAGCAATCTAATCCCTACCTACAACTCTTCCAGTCCTCACCCACAACTCAATCCCAAAGCCACTTCCACATTTTTAAGTGTTTGTTACAATAGCACCCCATTTCCTGGTACCAAAACCTTTATTAATCTGATAGGGCTGCTGTAAGGAAGGACCACAGACTGGATGGTTAAACATAAATTCACTGCCTAGTTTTGGAGGCTAGAAGTACAAAACCAAGGTGTTGGCAAACTTGGTTCCTTCTGAGGGTTGTTAAGGAAGGATGTTTTACAGGCATCTCTTGAGGGAGTGAAAGGCAGAAGGAGAAAGAAAGAGCAACTTGGGGGGTAAGATAAAATAACTGATATTTATTGAGAATTTACTATGTACTAAACATCTTTGCACATATTATCATTACTTATAAAACTCATAATAGCCCTTCGAAGTATATTCTACCCTTTACAGATACACAAACTGAATTACAAAAAGGTGAGATGAATTACCCAACATCATCCAGTTAGTAAGGATTTGAACCCAAAGTCACTGACTTCAGAACTCCTGCTCTTATACTGCATTGCAAAAGGAAAATGAGAAGGAAACACATGGATATTCCCTAAATATAAAAAAATCCACTGTGTAAAAACCTATTAACTTTAATTATGTTATATCCTAAAACTAGAACTGCTTCTCTAAAAACGTCGTATTTCAAGACAATAGAAAATCATTTGAATATACAATAAAAATTATTAGTTTCCCCTAGGCTAACTTCACTAATGAGCTATTTTTAAAATAGTTTTGTCTGAATGTGGTCTTATTAGTTTTAAGTCAATTTGGAAAGGAAAAATATTGGCTGGATGGGCCTTGGCTTGTTCATTCATTTGCCACTCAAAATTAGAATTTATTTGACTTTCACATGCTGTTAAAAACTAGAATTTTTCTTATTTACCTCCTTTTGTTTCTGATAAGTATTAAAGACAGAAATATTCTCCTATGATTCTATTTATAACCTGTTTCAGCTTCTAGTAGACAATCCTGAAACTTAACCTTTTGGGACTCCAGGGTTAACAGCTTCATTCTCTTGGATTTCATGACTATGAACAATGTTTTACTATGAAATCCATACTGAGTTTCAAGTTCTGGGTTTGGATTTTAAGCTATTTCATTTGTGCTACATTAGCTACAACCAATATTTTAATAATATTTTGGCAATGTAGAAATTTTAGAAGTGAGAGATCAAATTCTTAATGATACCACTTTTGTTTAATCTCTTTAAATTTTTCTCTTCTTTGGAATGCAGGTCCACTTTTAACAGATACTCTAAGATGCCACTTCACACCAGCCCCCAAAGTAAAATGGAGGGATTCTTTCATTCCATTTTCCAATCTGTGCTAACAGCACTTCTTGGTTCAGTTTTCTGGATTTCCGGACACAGTTTGGGTTACAGTAGCCACTAAAATTCATGGACACTGCTTGCCGTACATAGAAGCCAAAGAAAATTTCATCTTCAGAAAAACATAAATTCAAAGTGAAGCATATTGTGAACATAAATGAGATTCAAATAAAAAGAAAAGGAACACCCTTCCCCCTTTGTAGCAGGTGACTTATACTCTAAAATCACAGCCTATGGTTATGGCTGTAGATTCCATTGGATTATTTTTTACAGCTAAGGCAATGTGCCTCTTAAGGCAGAGATCCAAATTTCTGAATCGTGACGGCAACAGCTGAAGACTAAAGATAGACGGTCAAAATAGCATTTTCTGTACATTTTCAGTTGTTAAAAAACCAGTTACAGTACATTATGTATGAAGTACATTGTTTTAATCCTGTGATGGCTCCACTGGAGCCATAAATCTGTCAAGATTTATGACAGAAAATATTATTTCCTGCCTTCATTATATATACATCTTTAAAATGGTGATGGCTCCTTTTCTTAATATAATATTTTCAAATGTATTTCATATAGGTGCCTACAATCCTTATGAACAAACCATTCCTGTTTCAAATAAATGGCCCATTACATGGTTAAGCACACTCACCTCAGGAGCTATTTGCTTCTACCTCTGCCTGAAAAGCCTCTGCTCTAGATCTTTCTATGGTTCCCTCCATATCTCCTCAGACATACGCTCATACATCTTCTCCTCAGAGAGGCTTTTCCTACTCAGCCTCCGTAACACAGTACCCATCCTCCCTCTCCCTGGCTGCTTTGTTCTGACATCTTCCATTGCTCTCTGACGTTGTTGGTTGTCTGTCCCAACCACTAGAACGAAAGTCCCATGAGGACAGAGACCTTCAGTTTTATTTACCACATGACACCAACACCTAAAACAGTGTCTTGTATGTCGTAGGTGTTTAATACATGTCTGCTTAATAAATAAAGGCCACTTGGTTAAACAGTAAGAGCATTTATCGGTGCTCTCATCAATTTCCATCTGTCCCCTTGTCAGTCACCTCATCCAGGTTCTTAAGCCAATTCAGTCTTACAGCCCTGAAAAGAGATGCTGAAAGACATGTGCAGAATGACCGACCAAAGGCAAGGATGAGACTTGTCTTGAATTCTCCACTATTAATGGCCTTTGAGTCCTACCACTGCTGGGGCACCAATGAAAGTCTAACCTTCCATATTCAGAGAAATATCTCAATTATCTATTGCTTAGCCCAAACACTTCTTGCTAGACAGAAGGCAAAGCAGAAGTGAACTTGCGACCTTCCCAGTGGAGTTACTGCACCACTGCCCAGCAGGATTCGTTCTTTCAGACAGCACAATGGTAACACTGTGTACAGAGGCACCATTCACAGGAGACACAGGAGCTCCGCCAAAGGCAGGAAGGCAATCTGTATTGAATACTATATGCCGAGAGAGCTTTCTTTTCACTTCAAAATGAGAAGCAAGCAATTTGGGGGATGGTAACTGTCCAAGTAGCTTTACATGTCTGCTAGGTGGAAAGACCCAGGATGTGAATCATTTCTTTTCTGGAGCATGGTACCAATAAGGAGTTTTATTTTGGTAGAGTAATAGAAATGCTCTTTGAACTTGATATTCAAGTTTGTCACAGCTCAATAAACATTGGAGGAAGATGATGATGATGATGATGATGATGATAAAAAGTAGCAAAATGTTTCAAATACAACTGAGTTAGACAACGAAAGTATTTACTAAAGGCATAATGGTTAATGGGACTTTGAAGAATACTTATTAAAAATCCAGATGTTGGGCACATGGGTGGCTCAGTCAGTTAAGCGTCCAACTCTAGATCTTGGCTCAGGTCACGATCACATCATTTCTGAGACTGGGATTCACTCTCTCCTTCTCTTTGCCTCTCTCTCTCAAAATAAACAAACTTTAAAAAAATCCAGAAGTGTATAAAGGAATGAGATGCCAAGGTGAGAGACCCTTAAATCTGTATAAAATTCTAAATAACTCAGTATTCAAAACACTGAGCTTTTTTCCAAGGAGATTTTTGGTAAGCATAGTAATTCTCCTTTCAATTCTAAGCTATCATTTATATTGTCCAGAAATGCTGCATTATAATTAAGAACTATTTTGCCATAGATAACATTACATTTCCTAAATAGTACTCTTGGTATTTTTTCATTAAGATTACTAAACACAAAAATACAGCAGTCCATAAAAAAAATCTGTATATGAAAATACTTATGTGGAAACAAATTAAACTGCTGGTAAATTGAAGAGCAATCAAGTAGGAGAATGACCTAAGAGAATGAATTATTTATCAGGAGTCTGTGTCTTGAGATCTAACATAAGCCAGCTTCTTCATCATCGTAGGGCAATTCGTTTAAGCCTTCTGTTTCCCAGTTCCTCGCCTATAAGATGCAAATGTTCATACCTACTATTTTGCAAGGTAATTCATGTAAATTAACAAAGTACAATTTAAAATTTAAACAGCATTGCATGTGCAATGCAATCTGGTAGGTACATACATTTGGATAGTATACTCCCTGGTAGGATTTAAAAAGTGTTATAGACATTATCATATTCATCTTTAAGTATTCCCTGTAAGGAGGGAAATTCCAACCTCACTGTGGCTCCTCAGCTTTTGTGCACAGTTCCCTGCTAGGTTACCTTTTGTCCACTTTCCCAAATTTAAATAAAGTAAAACTTCCTCCTGAAGGCCTATGGCAAGATTTTCAAAGCAAAGCGCAAACATAGTAAGAATAACATGAAATTAGTTTCTGTTGATTAGTATATGTAACATTTCTTGGAAGAAAGACCAAGAACAATATATCACTGTCTCTATTTCCCTCTAGTAACCAGAATAAGGCTAGATCTAATTGGTTGGTTGGTTTTTTTTTTCCATTACAAAGTACAAAAACACACATAAAGGGAATAAACATTTGTTGAGGGATTATTTGTACTAAATGCTTGAGATATTATCTCATGTAATGCTTAAAATAATTCCATGATGTAGGTTTTCATATACAGAAAATTTCATAGAGAAAAATTTGAGTCTCGGATAGCTTAAGAAATTTACTCAGGGGCACCTGGGTGGCTCAGTCGGTTAAGCGCCCAACTTTGGCTCAGGTCATGATCACGCAGTTCATGAGTTTGAGCCCCACGTCGGGCTCTGTGCTGACAGCTCAGAGCTTGAAGCCTGCTCCGGATTCTGTGTCTCCCTCTCTCTGCCCCTTTCCAGCTCATGCTGTCTATCTGTCTCTCTCTCTCTGTCAAAAATAAATAAACATTAAAAAAAACCTTTAAAAAAAAAAAAGAAATTTACTCAAAATCAAAGCACTAACAATGATGCCCCTGAGGCTTTTCTGTCAATTATTCTTTGTTCTTTTTATTATACTACTGCTTCTCCAAGTGTGTCATTCCATAATTGGCACCACCAGCATCACTTTGGGTTATTTCCCAAAGTATATTCTGGACCTGTTTTTAAAGACTGCTACCTACTGAATCAGAAATCCTTAGGGTGGGACCCAGCAATGTGCCTTCATAAGTTTTCAACTGCTTGTGATGCACACTGAAGTTTGTAAACCATTGCATTCCACCATGTTTTTAGAGTTGATCTCATGGAATTCTAGCATATAATGAAACCAAAAGTAAAAAGGGGCAGACTTATATAGTTAGTAGGTCAAATTTCCTAAATATACATTTACTGAGTTAGGTAAATCTGCCTTCAGCTAAGATAGTGAGTGTGGCATTCTCAAATCCAGAAATGCTTAGGTCAGAATGACAAACAGATGTCATTATCTCAGGTGTGAAGTCAAATCGATTTGGTTGTAACTGCTTGAAACACCAAGATGAGATAAAGAGGTTTATGAGGCTGCATTCAGTGAGAAAGAAGGCCACAATCAATTAGTAATATCTGCCATGGGTCGGGGAAAAGGGAATGGCAGCACTCAACCAGTGTAGAGTGATCAACTGTGAGCTCCTCTAATTATGTTAATGACTGAATACAGTACTTCCTGTAGAAGGAGCCAGCTTAAAGATAGAATTTTAGAGATTGGGGGCCCACTGGAAATAATAGTGAGAACTTAATATAGAATTGAAGCAATTAATGATAATTACAAGCACAGTCTTGTTTTTTTATTTTTATTTTTTTCATTTTATTTATGTTTAGAGACAGCACAGCAGGAGAGCGGTGCAGAGAGAGAGAAAAAGAGAGAATCTCAAGCAGGCTACATGCTTAGCACAGAGCCCAATACAGGGCTCAACCCCACAACACCAGGATCATGACCTGAGCCAAAATCAAGAGTCAGATGCTTAACCGACTGAGACACCCAGGTGCCCCAAGCACAGTCTTATTTTTTGTAGTTGAACACACTACTCACTGATAATGGTTCTCAAGAACATCTTTGAGCTTATTAAAAGTATTCTATTGGAACATTAAATGCATGTTGCTGAATGAAAGAAGCCAGTCTGAAAAAGCCACATACGATACGATTCCAACTTTAGAAAAGGCAAAACTGTGGAGAAAATAAAAAGATCAGTGTGGGGAGAGATGGACAGGCAGAAGATCAAAGATATTTAGGGCAGTGAAAATACTCTAATAGTATAATTATGGATATATGGCACATTACATTTGTCCAAACCCACAGAATGTACCAAGACTACAGACTTTTGGAGAGCAATTAGTATACATTAATGCAAGTTCGTCCCTGGTAAAAATGTACTTCTCTGGTAAGTAATATTAATGATGGGGAAGGCTATGCATGTGTGAGGGCAGGGGCATATGGGAAATCTCTCTACTTCCCTTTCAATTTTATTGGAAACCTAAAATTATTCTTTAAAACTTAAGTCTTTGAATAACATAAAAGTATTCTCTTGCATCTATCTCTAAGTAGAGATTGGGAGGGAGGGCAATGATGATATAGACTTTCCATCTTTGCGACATAAAGATTATTCCAGCACTACATTTCTGCCCCATCCAGGTTTTGCATTGTTCTGTGTGTTCTATGGATTGTTTCAGATTTGTCTGATGTGTGAATGTATCTGACTCCCCATCTAAATGACATCTAAACTGTGACAAGCTACTTCAGACAGAGATCTTATTTTGTTTCTTTGTGTGCCTCCCACAGTATCTTCCTGCAATCTTCTGCTCATAATAGAACTTCAATATTCATTATAAAATAAGCCAACAATAAAAAGAAAATAGCTGCTAATTTCTAAGTGTCTACTGTATTCTAGTAGCTTCGCAGATATTACAGTACTTTTACAATATATATTTTTATCTCCTGTTGTACACTAACAGAAACTCATGTTCTAAGAAATAAGACTCAAAACTGGAAAACCAGTAATTCTTGAAGGCTTTATTCAGACCCAGTGCTGTCTCACACCAACATTTTTTCTCCAACTAGAATATCTTCACCAAAATCCAATTATTCTACAAAATAGAGTATGCATTTATTATTTGATACATAAATATACATATATAAATATAAAAATAGTCACTGCATTTGAAGACCTACTTTAGTAAACATAGATTTATTCATAATTACCTACGAATTAAAGCATTTCTCTGTCACCCATACACTTTCAGCTTACTTCTGTGGAAATGGACTATATTAAGGAATAATTCTGTGTGGCTTTCCAGTTAATGACAAAAGGGGTTTGGTTCTGGAGATGACATTTTTTCCAATATTGTCATTAGCTAATACTCAACGTTAGCTAGCCCTGGGTTTTCCTGGAAAAATAAGAGGGATAGATTTTTCAGCCAAAGGGACACTTTGCCCCTAGAACTTTACATAAATGCAATCAAAATAACGTACAAGACAAAATATTCGCTAGAGTAAAAATTCTCTAGGGCAACAATCTGTCACATTCAACTTGATGCATGACACAACGTAGGCATTCAATAAATGTTTGATCCTAAAGAAGTTAAAAAGAAGAGAGTGTGTTATTTTCTCCTCTCTTTACTTAAAAGGCAAGAGGACTAATAAGTTATGATTCATATAAATAAGGGGGGAAAAATGAAAATACTTTCCAGAAATGGCTGTGTAAATAACAGATAGTAAATCAGAGCTTATCAGATAGGATGTGATCCCTTATGCCTTTCCCTTTACTTCTACTACTTTTGGTAAACAAAAGACCTTCAGGTGATTCTGTCTCATCCAATTCCACAGAATACCAGTGGAAGAATATCATCATTCTTTGGCCAGAGCCAGTTTTGATCCCAGACAGACTGATCTCGAAAATGACCATTCGTCCCTTCTTCAGGGAAATATTTAGGCTTGCCACAGCTCTTCTTAAGTACATTCTAGATCTATAAAACATTGTTAAAAAAAATAATAACCCTAAGGCCCAAAAAGCAGAGATACGTGGATTTCGTGAGAACTCAAGATCTGTAATAACCGCATAATCACAATGACAAAAAAACTCTGTGTGTAACTTAGCGAGATATGGTACTGTGGAGAACAATACAAACGTACCCAGCAGGCCATTTGAAGGAATCATCTCTGGCCTTTGAGGAGACTGACCATCTAAACAGCAAAATGATTTGTAAGACAACTGGAATCTGACTTATAATGTATGTGTCAAAACAGACCTGTATGTGAACGTGTAAGTGCATAAGTGCTTGGAAACTTAAAAATCAAACAAATCAGGTTAAAGGCAACAGAAAATCCAACAAATGTGTACTAATAACATTTTTTAAAGTTTTATTGTTTTGTTTTGTTTTGTTTTGTTTTGTTTTGTTTTGTTTTGTGTACCAGAGTCTCTCCCTAGCCTGGCTAGAAAGAATAGCGTGATTTTGTAACAGGAGAAGCAACGGTGGTGGATATTTCTTAGTAACACAGGTAACGGCTTTTATATTCACAAGATATGAGACAAGGCATTTAAAAGTCCAGAGGAAGAAGGGATTGTAACCTACTTTGTTTCATTATTGATTGTGATGCTCATTTCCAAAATCTCTCAAATTATGTGTTGTTATAGCTACAGGAATTTAGCAAAACACCTGCTCAGGCATTTCTGTAGATGATTATTTAGAGTTAGTCAATTCTGGCACTAATCATTCTCCCTCGTTTTTCTCTTGGTTTGCCAAAAACAGCTGCTAACCGCATCCTCTCTGAACACTGTCAGGGCCTATCATATTCCACTTTTAAAATAATTGGAATAAATGTCATTCCCAACACTTTCATTTCACTTCAACTACATATCATTCTCCCAACTCTGCCAATGGCTACATGTGTGCCATCAACTCTTTCCTTTATTTGCTGATGGATTCTTCCATGTAAGTCAGTCACATAAGGCTCTGCATGAAATGACTCCCTTAGAAATCTCCCCAGGATACCTACTACTATCTATTAATAGAAATGCCTAAATAAGTACCCAGCACCACATAGATTTTCATAGCTGAGGAAGGCAATGGCTGCTATTAACATGTCCGCTGCTTTCTAACAAATGCATTGGTACTTGAAAGAAAATTTAATGGAGATGTTTTATGCAGAAAAAGCACTCAAATTATTAAAGGACCAGCTGCCATTTCCTATGCACATAGTCATAATATTATAAATTAAAGTACAAGAATTAGTCACCTATCTCAATTGCCAAGAATCTCGTCACTGGAGAATTAAGCAGATGAAGCCAAGATTTAGGTTCTGTGTGCCTATAGGTCTCACTATTTCTAGTTTCTCCCCCTCCATCTCCCACTACAATACCTTATCTTCCTGAACATATCGACCTGGCCATGACATACTCTTGCTTTATCAGTCTCAAGATCCCAGGCACATGAGAGATAAATTCCAATCCCTTTAGCTAATGCTTCCCTTTTCTTATCCTAAAAAAGTAATATATTCGTCTGTGGCAAACCCAAGCCAAGACCCTGTTCTGCCTGGCCCAGGGCTTTCTTTCAGCCTCATTTCCTGCCAACGCTCCTCAAACACTCCTCATAGCCATGTACTCAGTCCTCCAGCTGCACGTTTTCACACTTCCATGCATTTAATCACTCCTGCTGCTTGTTATGCTTGTAATGTTCTTCTCCCTCCTCTCCACCAAGAAAATTCCACTCAGAACCCCAGTAATCACTTGATTACCCTACTCTTGGAAGATTTCACTGACACCTCCGGGTTGATTTCCCACAACCTCTGGGTATTTCCATTGTCCTCAATAGGTAACTTTACCATAACATTTATTATGTTATGTACTTGTTAATTATATATTAACATATCAATTTTTCTTAGTTGGCTGTGAATTCCATGAGAATATGGTCAGTGTCTCAACGGTCTTTATACTCGAAATTTCTACCAAGGCGTAAGGCCCACATTCGACAGTAACTTTGGGCTGGTTAAATGAATAAAGTATGGATCTCAGAATATTTAACAGCAACATATCATACCAGTATCTCCAGTCAATAATCCTCCAAATGCATATATCGCTCTTCTGCAAAGCCTCACAGGAAAGAGCAGAGTCCAGCCCCTACCACTGAACATATATTCCAAAGTGCATGTCCCATTGTTAAATTTGTATTGCCAGCTTCATAAAAAAGAACAGAATCTTTATGACCCTTAGAGCACAGCTAACTTACATAAAAGTTATTTGTTACTTCTCACAAAATTTTAGTGATATCCATACAGTTAAATCAGTTTGAATGCCTGCTACAGTGAAGAGTACAATAAAGATTTGTTGAATAAGTAAATAAATAAATAAACAAAATTGTTAATGCATATAAAAATAATGCCTTAGGGGCACCTTGGTGTCTCAGTCAGTTGAGCATCTGACTCTTGATTTCAGCTCAGGTCATGATCCCAGGGCCATGGGATCAAGCCTACATGCATCAGGCTCCATGCTGACCATGTTTAAGATTCTCTTTCTCACTCTGTCCCCCTCTCCCTCTACTGATGCTCTGTGTCTCTTAAAAAAAAAGGATGCTTTAGTTTGAAGATGTAAAGTAAAAGGCATTCATACACTGTTTACTTTACCTAAGAAAGTTAAATAATGAAATGAACCTTCAAGATTAATATTTAGAAGTCTTGTGAGTCTAAAATGGTTTCTGACAAAGTCCTATCTGTTCTGGCTCAGACGTGCATTAAGATGAAAAATTAGTATGCACTAGAAGAGTACTATCAAACAATAATACTGAAATAGCAATTCAAAGCAAACTATAAAAGGATCTAATGAAAACAAAGGAGAAAAGGAGAATTAAAGAAAAAATCTCTACTATAACCTAAACTTATTTCTTTTTTAATGTTTTTGAAAATCACAGTAATAAAGTGATTGATACTTACGGGCAAAAGTGTAGAAATATATCACTGCAAATGTTGTCATAAATCTAAATTTTAAAGATGTTGATAAAATTTCAGTAATGTATAATATAATGCAGTAGATCTTTTCAAGAAAGATGGTGTTTATATAATTTACAATATAACATATATATATATATATATATATATATGTATATATGTATGTATTTTAGAGAGAGAGAGAATAGGGGAGGGGAAGAGAGAGATTCCCAAGCAGGCTGTGCACTGTCGGGGCTCTGATGTGGGGCTCGAACTCAAGAACTATAAGATCATGACCTCAGCCGAAGTAGGACACTTAACCGACTGAGCCACCCAGGCACCCCTTGATACACTTTAAAAATGGTTTCTCAACTAAACAAGTGGCTAGGATAGCCAACAGTTAATTGATTCCCTAGCAAATTAAGAGAGCTAATGCCTGAAAACAGGCCTTTCATGCTGTGTATGGCAGCAATTAGTGTTACTCATCAAGTATCCCAGGTGTCTTCCTCTTAGGCAGATGGTAAGATAGCAATTTCCGGCCCACTTGTGAGACTATGCAGCATGTGATTAATTATGACCAATGGGTTTGTAACTGGATGTAACTAAACTAGTTATTGCCAGGGTGAGACCTTCCAGAGCTCTCTGGGTCCTCCTGCACTTCTCATGAAGGTGTCTGAGATGGTGGCTGCTCTCAGCCTTCTGAGTCCCAGAAGGATTACAATCTAATTACATCTAGTTCATCAGTTTCCAAGATGAATGTGTAGTGTGAGCAAGAAAAAGATCTATAGTGTTTTAGCCTCTGCGAGTTTGGAGTTTTCTGTTATAACAGCATAACCAGCCTATCCTGACTTACTCTGAGAAAGTGAGGTATTTCCTGGGTAAAACCAGGTGGAATATTTTAGTACATCTGCAATTAGGTCAAAGTAATAAAGATGTGTATGCTGTGCCCAAATGTGACTATGATTATTTTAGTATACTTGCTCCCATTTTATTCAAGTGTAGAGATGATCTGCATCAAGAAAAATTTTATAGTACAAGAAAAATGTAAGTTGGGTCATAATTACATGACAATATGCCTTCACTGTAAGTCACTAAAACATTCCTTCTAATCGTTAGTTTACTCTAATACACTGAAAATATGACCACTTATAAAATACAATTTATAAACTGCATTTTAAACATACGTCTACATTGTAACATGAAGTATATTCTTTATGTCACTAAAAAGCTAAAAACACTAAATTTGTCACTGTTCTGGTCTGTTCAAACAATTAACAAGGCAATCTTTCTGAATTTGTCTCATCAAAGAGAGCCCTCTGATAATAAACAATTTCCCAATAAGAATAACTTATTACTACAAAATCATATTTTAAACAAGGAGTAAAAAATTTTTAAATGTACTCGGTCACGTAGGAGGACACACAACTCGCTCACTGGAAGGAAGGACCCCAAGGCCAGGGACTGTGTGTGTGCTGTTTGCAGACCTACCCTGTATGACATAGCACAATGCCTGACACACAGAGAAGACATTCAATAAGCATCTGTGGAAAACATTAATAAATACATGAGCTTTAGCAATGGGGAGAGAAAGGGGGGAAATAGTGTTAAAATTTTAGGAACTTAAATGTTAAAGAAGCTCCCTTTCAAGTTAATCGAGTCCAATCCCCTTTAATAAACAGGTACATGGAGCCACAAAGAGAAGTCTATACATTGACCTAATAAAAGAGCTGGGATTATAACCCAAGTGACTGGTCTCTGACAAATATGTTGTCCTTCACACCATTCTATTCAACAGTACAGATTGGAGACTTCTAGATAAGCACATTTTCAAGCTTTATCAAGTATGCATACTTTGGGGGAGTGCCTATTATGTGTCAGGCAGTATGCTGACTACTTGAATAAGATACGATGTTTGCTTTATAGAAATGTATGCATGGTTACCTTGATCCAACAATTGGGAACTGTCATGGTTGACAATGTTTATATTCCAACTGAATTTTTCCCCCGTCAGATAAACTGTTAAAGAATGTTGTCTTGGATTTATGGGAAATAAAGATAGCCATTTCTAAGTAAAAAAAGCTGACAAGATTCCTGGAAATGATCCTCGCTGTTTAACATTTAAATCTATAAAAGTATCTAATGTGGTTTGCTCCATATAAAATATATTTAATTTTTATTTCAAGGATGCCATCTTTCTGTACTGGATTTACTTTGACAACAATATGTGCTTTGTAACCCTTTGAGAATAGGATCCTGCACCAATTTCACTGAAGTTTGTAACCACAGACTAGGCAAAGCTGAATTCTAATTAATAGTACAGTAAAAGCTTTGTTCTCCTTGCTCAGTGGGGGAATGAGATGCCTTAACTCTTTAAGTAGGAATCATTTCATGTTACCCAAGGTGTTCTCATTCTTCTAGATTACTTTTGCTTCCTTTTCTAAAACCTAACCCTAAACAAAAGGGCAGGAATTGAGTGAATTATTCAGATGTCTCTGCTCCATAAGTTCAGCACATATGGATGCCTCCTTTTATAGCTAATTGTGTATTACTATCCCCATCAAAATCCAGAAAACTTACTGTGAATAACTTCTCTTTTAACTAACATAGTCAAGTATGTTCAAGGGAGTAAAACAGAACCCAATGAACAATGTAAATAGGAAATGAAGTGGTATTATTTGAATCATTCAATCCAAGTATAAGCACCTGCTAATAGGTCATGTTGGTATATATATATATTTCTAATCACACAACACACAACACACACACACACACACACACACACACACACCACTCACACCCACACATATGTAAATGTTACAAAGTTTTGTAGCTGTTTTTCACTACTTACTAATATATTCTGAATATCTTTCCACAGCAGCAAATATTTTCTAAAACATGGTTTTAAACGGTCTGATAGCAATCAGAAATTAAATCAAGATAATTGATTAGACATGTAGAATTTTTACTCCTTTTTAGAATTTTAAGCAATGCTTTCACATTCATACTAAATGAATATCTATTTAGACTCATGTCATTTTACGTCAGCAAGGACATTAATGGACACATTGTGGGCACATAAAATTTTGTGGTGAATTGGTTGTCACACTATGATTTATAAGGGTTAATTTCTCTTGTCATAACTAAAAGTACCAAGAGTGGTCAATCTTGATCGTCTTGATTCTAATGCATGTCTACTGAAAGCTGACACTTATCGTCTTTAGTTACAAGTGTGACTTTGTACCTTAATTTTTATAGTACTTTAGAATAATTTCCCTTGGAAAAACTGTTATTATTTAACCATTTTATTGGTCAGCACATAAACTGGGAAGCTTTTTTAAAATAAACAACTATTTAAGCAATTCACTTAAAAAGGACACTGGTCGTACAAGGTATAGGCATTTTGCTTGATTCACTTTAGCTGGGAACTGCTGAAAAAGACTGTGTATGTGTGTGTTTATGAGCACACATGTGCCTGACGTGGAAAAAATTCTGGCCCAGTAAACGTGCAATATCAATCACTTAACATTAATACATTTAGGATTTTCAGAAGAAATGTCTTCCAGTCTTATCCTATTCAAAAACAAGGAAATGTGCTTATAGAAAACTGGTAGAAACTGAATTCTTCTATTTCACCAATCTCTAAGAATGTATAAAAGACCTTTACATGTAAGTAAAAATAGGGCTAAAAGGAAGGAAAAAAGAAAAGAAAAATCTAGATTCCAGGTGAGAATGTATTTTGCGCAATTCAGGCTTAACTAATAGGTTCAGGTGATCAGTTTATTTCTACGACAGGTTGGAAGATTCCGGTTTGGGGGAAGGTAAAGATTGTGTTATTTGAAGAATAAGAATCAGTATGGCGGCACTTGCCTCAGGGCAATGTGAACAAACCAAGGAGAAGCACTGATCAGGCAGTACCCATGTGGCCACAGGGTAAGACCATCCCATAACTGAATTCATAAACTTCATTTTCTGCTTATGGCTACAGTTTGACAGGGAATGGTGTGTTCACAACAATCAGATCTCTGTGAGAATGTCAGTGCCCGGGTCTCAAAATCCCCTGAGACGCTGTGTTTGCTGTCACAAAGGTGCTTTCCCACTGCTGGCAGGCAAACTGTAAACCACAGCTGGGTAACCTTCCTGCGGGGGAGCCAATGAGTGACACCCGAAGCACTAATTAAGCAGTTGTTTACTGACTATGGTACATCCCTCACTGTGCTGGGCACACGGGAAAGGAACAGGGAAGCTTCAGACAAGGAGCTCGAATGGACGGCAGAGTTCCACTGCCTACAGTTGGGAGTCCAAATGCACTACTGTTCTAATCAGCACTTTGGGGGTTGCAAAGATCACCTATGCTCAAAACCCTAAGTACAAATAAAAGGGTGGGGACCTGGGGGCAAGAGTATTTTAGGGAGGGCAGAATGCATCAAGGGTGTGCTGGAGTTGGAGAAAGTGGACTGCTAGATATTCAGGATTTTTTCAAACTGGTTGATAACACATTGGGAGTTTAGAGTCAGCCATGGTGGGAGTATTTACACCACAGATACTGGAAAACTTCACAAATCAAATCTTGGTCTATCATTGTTGTTGTCATTGTTATCTTCTGGAGAGCAAGTTGTCAAACATGTCCTACCACAACTGCATACATCCTAGTTTATGACTGTAATTTTCCTTTCTATGCCTGCAATTATTTACAGAGTCCACTTTTACTCTCTAAAGTATGCCAGTTTGAGTAATAAACTATGTGATCCCGGGGCGCCTGGGTGGCTCAGTCAGTTATGCGTCTGACTTCGGCCCAGGTCATGAATCTCACGGTTCGTGGGTTCGAGCCCCGTGTTGGGCTCTGTGCTGACTGATCGGAGCCTGGAGCCTGCTTCAGATTCTGTGTCTCCCTCTCTCTCTGCCCCTCCCCTGCTCACACTTGCTCTCTCTCTGTCAAAAATAAGAATAAAAAATAAAACTTAAAAAAACTTATGATCCCCCTAATTTTAGGATACGAAGATCTCTGGGATTCAGGATAGGAAACAGACCTACCACGGGAGGCCTAAAGAACTGGGGACTGTAAATGCAGCTGAAACGGAGGGGCAATGGTCTCTGGTTCTTTTTCTCAGAGACCACATGATGTTCCATCTTTGCTCATCTCTACACTTCATTTTTCTCCTTCTAAAGACACTCCCTACGCAGTTTTGACATGGCCTTAAATAACTTCCCGAGCCTTTCAGTTTGGATAACCTCCCTATTTCAGGGCCATCTATGGAGTAGCAATAGTCTTGGTATCCTTGCCTCAAAGTCTTAAAGGAGAGAATCAGATTCAGCCAACTCATCTGTTTGGGGCAAGTCACACAACTCGTATGTCCCTAGTAAGAGAGATCCTGCTGCATTGAGTTGGGGCTCCCTCTAATTAATTCTAATTAATAGTACAGTAAACCAGCCATACTAACCAGCCATGGCTAAGAGGTGTCCTATGTCACAGCAGCAGACCCTCTCTAGCACTTGTGGGCACAAGAACATATCTATTACACTTAGTGTTACAGATTCTTCAGCCTCATTTAACTGTTTGCCATTTCCTGCAGAGACCATGCCCTTCCAACCCTTCATACCTTTGTTTCTGCCAGAAGATTCTCCACTCCTCCCCCCAACTCCTGCTCCCTTAAGGAACTCATCCTCATCCTCCACTGCACATGTCACATGGCATCCCCTCTTGTTTTGTAGCTTTCCACAACCCCTCCTACATCATTATGTATTTTCCTCTCATTCATTTTCCCACTGAGTTACCCTGCAGCCTGCACTTTCAAACACAACAAAGTCTCACCAACTTACTAGATATGTTACCTCAGGAACACTATTTAGATTCTTTGACTAATAGGAGATGATTATATTTATTCGGTAGGGTTGTCAGGTCTAAGACACAGCAAATGGAAAGAATTAATTGTTACCATTATCCTTAGTATGGACACCTTTAAGAGAGGAGTCATAAGATCCTAATATTATAATAGATATTGTCTCCCAAAAAGATAATGAATTATGGAGGAAAACCATTGGTTTGCATGGTTTGCCTGGTCTCCTTGCTGTGTCTCAAACATAATAAGCATACTTCCACCTTTCAAGGCATTTCACTTTCTGTCTTCTCTGCCAAGAACTCACTTTTCCTAGATGGATTTATTGCTCATTCCTTTATTTAATTCCGGTTTTTGCTCAGTTTTCACCCTCTCAAAGAATGCTTTTAAGCCAATTCCACCTAAAATGGCAACCACCATTATCCTTTAAGCCTTTACCAAGCTTTATTTTTCTTCTTTATCCTTCTTCTCTTTATTGTATTATTAGCAAACATTCCGTGTGTGTGAGTTTACTGTCACCCTTACAAATATAAACTCCAGGGGTAAATGAGTTCATTTTGTTCACTGCTGAATATCTAGTGCCTAGAACACAGTGTACATTTTAAAATGAATTAATGTTTTCCTAGTATGTATTAGGTGCTCAATAAATGTTTATTGATCTGAACTAAGATAAGTACAAAAGTATAGGCATGCATCAAGTGGAAGCTGAGTTCAGAGAAGGGAGCCATTATGAGCACATATTTTTACAGAGCTTCATGGTTTATACAGCATGATCACACGCATCTTTTTTCTTACTCTTAAACTTCAAGCTTTCTAGAGACACCCAGTGGCCTCAATGGGCACTGCTTAGAATTGCAGATGGCTCTGAGTCAGAGCCTGGTCGCCTTGCCACAAAGCAGTGTGAATTTTAAAAATATGGCCATTACTTATTGAGTGTGTGTGTGTGTGTGTGTGTGTGTGTGTGTGTGTGTGTTTTCAGAAGGAGGAGAAGGGGAAGGAGAGGAAGAAGAAAATATATATTTCCAATTGTGTACATCTCAGTCTGAGTCCAAAGGCACAAAACCAGCAGCACTGATATCCAAGGGCAGGAAGAGATGTCACAGCTCAGAGAAGAAATTCACCCTTCTTCCGCCTTTTGTTCTATTCAGGCCTTCAAAAAATTGAATGATGGATGCTACACTGGGGACGGTGATCTTCTTTCCTCAGTCTGCTGGTCCAAATGATAATCTCTCCCAGAAATACCTCACAGACTCACAAAAAATAGTATGTTACCAGCTATCTGAACATCCCTTAGCCCAGTCAAGTTGACACATGAAATTAACCATCACAGTAGATGAGACTAAATCAAACATATAAAGTGGATGGGGAAGGGAATAAAGAAGTTCGAATATCAAGTCAAATTCCTTTTTTTTTTTTTTTTTTTTTTTTTTTTTGGTTGCATCACTGAATTCACTCTCTTTCACTGTTGACAGCAGGGCAATGTGAAGTAGCGGGGAAAAGCCTGCGTTCAGCAGTCAGCACTGCCATGTATGACCTTCATGAGCTCAGGGGTGAATCACTTAACTCAATAAAGCTTCTACTTCCCGTTACAACAATGAGAGTTAAAAAAAATTCTACTTTATTTAAGTAGATTAAGTATTAAGAATAATAAGCTAAGCAAATAAAGAATCTAAGCAATAATAGGCAACCAAAAATGGTACTTTTTCTTCTTATTATTACTGCTACTACCACTACTATTAATATTGCCCTCCCACTCCCCAACTTCAAGGGCACTCATTTGTATGGACTTGCCTAGAGAACTTGGCATCAATTCTACTCTCTTACAGACATGTTGTGTCAAATCTGACAGGAAGTTCACCTGCTCTGTGGGTTACTCATTCTTTATGTCAAACAGGCCTATCTCCTGGTATATTCTATCTACCTTCCAGAAAGATGATTGAAAATTCCATTTAAGTGAATTCATATTTCTAGAAAATTACCACAGGTAAGCACTACAAAACACAATAGTACCTAACCTGCTTTTCAGAAATGGGTGATTGGGGTTTTTTTGTTGATTTTTTTAAACCTTATTTATTTTGAGAGGGAGAGAGAGTACACGAGTGCAAGCAGAGGAGGGGCAGAGAGTGAGGGAGAAACAGAATCCCAAGCAGGCTCCGTGCTGTCAGCATGGAGCCCGATATGAGTCTCAATCTAACCAACCAAGAGATCATGACCTGAGCACATATCAAGAGTCAGGTGCTTAACCCTGGCAGCCCCCGAATTGGGTGATTGTTAGGAATCAGAAACAATGAAGCAAATATAAAGTGTATAAAATTTACATCAATGCCCATCAAAGGGGATTGATTTCAAAACTAGCATTAAAATGAATGTGATGTGATGATAAATAGCCTGGGTCTACCTTTATGCAATTCTCAAATGATTCTCTATTTGAAAGAGGTGCACTGTGTATTCAGACCTACATAAAGTGTAGCAGTATTAGGCCTGCAGGAAATGAACGGTGCAGCAATGCTGCCCCCTTGTGTTGGAAAATAAAACATATGAAAATATTTTACCTCTGTTTGCCTGGGAGGGACAGAATGGACTCAAATTTTAGGGGATTATTTACATATACTCCATAATTCTTTGCTCATACATAGTTATAAAATTAAATATTTCAATAAAAATTTATAGAAGAGCATGGTTGCAACTGAGGGTGAGACTCCATAAATAAAAGGCATTTGGTATATAAATAGCCACTTGAGTCTACCTTCCTCTCCAGTTTATACATCTTCCTCTACACCTGAGACAAACATACTGTGGCCTTTTATCAGTCACACATTTGGCAAGAAAGAGACTGAAACCACCTCCCATACACCATCAAATATACAGGTACATTTTGTTCTTTAGGGTTGGTTGGGATAACTCAACAAGGGATAGAATGTGTGGGGCCTGGGGCACTAGGTGGCATTGTGGCACGAATTCCAATCCCATCACAACTCTTTTCTCCAGGTGATCTTTTATTCCACAAAACTAAATGCCTAGAATTTAACAAGTTCATGCCTATGTATCTTATTCATTTGCTTTGAAAAAATAATTTTTTTGAGAGAGAGCAAGTGTGCATGCATGTGAACAGAGGAGGGACAGAGGGAGAGGGAGAGAATCTTAACGAGGTTCCACACTCAGCACAGAGCCCAACACAGGGCTCGATCTCACAACCATGAGATCACGACTTGAGCCCAGACCAAGAGTCAGACACTTAACCAACTGAGCCACCCAGGCGCCCTTCATTTGTTTTGAAGGCAATTCTACTGATGACAGTTACAGAGAAGAGGCTAAAAGCAAGAATAAAAAGCTGCTTGAGTGAGAGAAGGCAAGTGTAGTCATTTCCTAGTGATGCCATAACAAAGTACCACAAGCCTGGTAACCCAAATCAGGGATGTATTCTCCACAGTTCTGGAAGCTACAAGTCTGAATCGAGATATCTTCAGGGCCATCTCCCTCTCAGATTCTGGGTGAATTACTTCTTTGCTTCTTCCTAGCTTCTGACGGTGGCCATAGATCCGCGGCATTCCTTGGCTTGCAGCTCCCTCATTCCCATATCTGTCTGTCATCACAAGGCATTCCTCCTCTTGTTTGTGTCTTCACGTGGCATTTTCCTCTTCTAAGGACCCAAGTCACCCTACTCCAGTAGGGCAGCATCTTGATTACATCTGCAAAGACCCTATTTCCAAATATAGTCACATTCATGGATACGGGGAGTTGGGATTTCAAGATATCTTTTGTGACACACAATTCAACCCACAACAGCAAGGAAAACACTCTCTTGATACTCTTATGAGGGAGGATTCATTCCATTTTTTTCCTGACTCTTTCTGGTAATTAATCTCAGTGTTCACAGAGCAGCAATCCAAATGATGATAGGGAAATAAAAACACATGATGGAAGAAAACTGTCAAAGGGGACATCCTAGTTAACTCAGGCTGCCATAACAAAATACCACAGACTATGTGGCTTAAACACATTTTTTTTCTCACAGTACTGGAGATTGGAAGCCCAAGATGAGAGTGCCAGCACAGCTGGGTTCTGGTGATGGTTCTCTTCTTGGCTTAGAGAAGGCCACCTTCTTGCTGTGTCCTCACATAGCCTTACCTCAGTGTGGGCATCTGGACAGAAAAATCTCTCTCTCTTCCTCTTCTTGTAAGGTTACTAATCCCATCATGAGGGCCTCACCCTCATAATCTAATCTAACCCTGATTACCTCCGAGAGGCCCTTTCTCTAAATACAGCCACACTGGGCATTAGGGCTTCAACACATGGATTTTAGGGTATACAGCTCAGTCCACAGCAAGAAAAGAGTAATCTAGAGGAAGGACAAGTCTGCTTTAAAACAAAACAAACAAAACAAAACAAAGAGTCTTATTTTCCTTTGGTCTGGTTATTCACTACACTATACCTTAGGACAATCCTGAAAATTTTTGCAAGAATTTGGACTTCCTTGTCAGAGCTTATCCTGGACCCTTGCTCACTTTGAGATGACTAATGAGGTAAATTATGACTGAAGGAATCTGGGTCCTCCACCAAGGTGCCAAGAAAATAAAACTGAAGACGATGAGCAAACAAACATCACTGGGAAGCTGAATTCCCGGGTTTTCTATTTCAAAGGCAAAACTATGTAAAACCAGAATTAACTATTCAGAACATATTGACAAGAGATCATGCAATCTCCTCAAGGACACACTGACCAGCCCAGAGATGGATGCTATGTAAAATTGATACTGACAAGACCACACATCTACTCCATGGTTTAGAGCTCTCACGTCCTTCACTACACTGTTGTTCACATGTGCTCCTAACCTTTTCTCTGCAAAAGATATTTTTGATGACTTTCTTCCATAGCATGCATGTTTTAAGAGAGTTTGGGTATCATTCTTAGAAATAGTAACAGTTAACATCTGAATGAATACTATATACCAAGTATGAAGCTGAGAAATCCTAATTCACTCATTTAGCATTCACAGAGCTCCTATGATTTTCACATGGGACACAAAGGATGTTTAAGGAACTTATCCAAGGCATCACCATTGGTAAATCACAGAGCCCAGATATGAACCCAGCAAATCTGATTCCAGAACCCACTGGCTTAACCTCACTAATTCTATTTTTTCACACTGTAGCTACTGTAGTGATACTTATTAATTACTTTTTAAAGCAAATTTCCAGTATACATAATCCCTGTCATCAATATTTTCTCAATGAGGAAAGAAGTCCAGATGGTTTAAGAATCCTGCCTAAGGCCATACAACATAGGAAACAAAGGCTGGATTCCATCCCACATCGTACAGATTTCTAAGGGCCATGTTCATCTTTTTATACCAAACTTTGTACCCAGGGCCAGCTACATTATTTTTTTTTAATTTTTTAAATCTTTTTTAATTAACATTTATTTATTTTTTGAGAGTCAGAGAGACAGAGCACGAGCAGGGGAGGTACAGAGAGAGGGAGACACAGAATCAGAAGCAGGCTCCAGGCTCTGAGCTGTCTGCACAGAGCCCGATGCGGGGCTCGAACCCACAAACTGTGAGATTATGACCCAAGCCGAAGTTGGTTGCTTAACCAACTGAGCCACCCAGGTGCCCCCAGCTACATTATTTTTGAGGCCCATTGAAAAATGAAAATATGGGATTCCTTGTTCAAAAATGATTATGGGTTTCAAGGCAGCACAGCATTAAAGCAAGAGTTGGGCCCTTCCAAATGTGGGACTATACCAATCCCATGCTCATGAAGCTGGCTCTGAATGTACCTCCACGTCAACTAGTAATGAGGATGTTACAGAAAACAAACAAGCAGAATATACTAAATTTCTTTGTTATAATGCATATGGCTATCTTCTCCATACTCTTCATTTTATGGGCACAGCTCCCAACTATCTGAAGAAACTTGCTTGGAGTATTCAAAGAAAGAACAACAACAACAAATACAGCAAAGAGGCAAAAAGGGAACAAAGAACTAAAGGCTGGTAAGCGCATTAGTCTTGAAGGCACAGAACCATAGATTACTTGAGTAACAGAACTTACAGAAGCATTAAAGATCAGAGTTCAATTCCCTTCAGTTGGAGGTAAGAAGAGGCCACAAAGTGAGTTGGTAATGTCTGGTGAGTTATTTCAACCCCAGAGTCTTGATTTTTCATTGTAGAAAGATATAAATTTAGATTATTTTTAAATGGCTCCCAGGACATAAATTCATGACATGTTTAAGTATGTACTCTTTGGAGGGGAAAAAAGCCATCTAAATTCTTTTTTTTTAAACAAGACTGTTTTGCATCAATTTTCCCCAAGAAAACATGTAACAAATGATGCTGATACAACTGAACATCTATATAAAAAAAAAAAATGAATCTTAGACTTTACACCCTTCACAAAAATTAACTCAAAATGGATTAAAGACCTAGATGTAAAATGCAAAACTATATAACTCTTAGAAGGTAACATAGGAGAATATGTACATGACTGAATGGGGTGATGGCTTTTTAAATTTTTTTTTTAACGTTTATTTATTTTTGAGACAGAGAGAGACAGAGCATGAATGGGGGAGGGGCAGAGAGAGAGGGAGACACAGAATCAGAAACAGGCTCCAGGCTCTGAGCCATCTGCCCAGAGCCTGACGCGGGGCTCGAACTCACGGACCGCGAGATCGTGACCTGAGCTGAAGTCGGACGCTTAACCGACTGAGCCACCCAGGTGCCCCGGTGATGGCTTTTTAGATAGAACACCAAAGACAAAATCCATGAAAAAAAATTGTTGAGCCGAACCTCATTAAAATTAAAATTTCCTGCTCTGAAAAAGACGATATCAAGAGAACTAGACAAGAAGCCATGGACTGGTAGAAAATATTTGCAACAGATACCTGGTAAAGGACTATTATCCAAAATATACAAAGAATCCTTAATACTCAACAATAAGAAAATAACCCAATTTAAAAATGGGCCCGGACTTCAAGCTGTATTACAAAGCTTATAATCATCAAGACAGTATGGTACTGGCACAAAACACAGACACTCAGATCAATGGAACAGAATAGAGAACCCAGAAATTGACCCACTAATGTACGGCTGACTAATATTTGACAAAGCAGGAAAAAATATCCAATGGAATAAAGAGAGTCTCTTCAGCAAATGGTGCTAGGAAAACTGGACAGTGACATGCAGAACAATGAACCTGGACCTCGTACACCATACACAAAAACTCAAAATGGATGAAAGTCCTAAATGTAAGCCAGGAAGCCATCAAAATCCTTGAGGAGAAAGCAGGAAAAAACCTCTTTGATTTTGGCCACAGCAACTTTTTACTCAACACATCTCCAGAGGCAATCGAAACAAAAGAGGCAGAAATTAACTATTGGGACCTCCTCAAAATAAAAAGCTTCTGCACAGTGAAGGAAACAATCAGCAAAACTAAAAGGCAACCGACAGATTGGGAGAAGATATTTGCAAATGACATATCAGATAAAGGGTTAGTATCCAAAATCTATAAAGAACTTATCAAACTCAACAACCCCCCAAAAAATAATCCAGTGAGGAAATGCGCAAAAGACAGGAATAAACACTTCTCCAAAGAAGACATCCAGAGGCGCCTGAGTGGCTCAGTCGGTTGAGTGTCCGACTTCAGCTCAGGTCATGATCTCACGGTCTGTGAGTTTGAGCCCCGCGTCGGGCTCTGTGCTGACAGCTCAATGCCTGGAGCCTGTTTCGGATTCTGTGCCTCCCCCTCTCTCTGCCCCTCCCCCACTCATGCTCTGTCTCTGTCTCAAAAATAAATAAAAACATTAAAAAAAATTAAAAAAAAAAAAAGAAGACATCCAGATGGCCAACCGACACATGAAAAAATGCTCAACTTCACTCATCATCAGGGAAATACAATTCAAAACCACAATGAGATTCTGACTCATACCTGTCAGAATGGCTAACATTAACAACTCAGGCAACAACAGATGTTGGTGAGGATGTGGAGAAAGAGGATCTTTTTTGCATTGTTGGTGGGAATGCAAGCTGGTGCAGCCACTCTGGAAAAGTATGGAGATTCATCAAAAAACTAAAAATAGAACTACCTTACGACCCAGCAATTGCACTACTAGGCATTTATCCATGGGATATAGGTGTGCTGTTTCAAAGGGACACATGCACCCCCATGTTTATAGCAGCACTATCAACAATAGCCAAAGTACGGAAAGAGCCCAAATGTCCATCGATGGATGAATGGATAAAGAAGATGTGGTATATATATGCAGTGGAGTATTACTCAGCAATCAAAAAGAATGAAGTCTTGCCATTTGCAACTATGTGGATGGAACTAGAGGGTATTATGCTAAGAGAAATTAGTCAGCCAGAGAAAGACAAATATCATATAATTTCACTCATATGTGGAATTTAAGAAACACAACAGATGAACATAGGGAAGGGAAGGAAAAATAAGATAAAAACAGGGAAGCGAACCATAAGAGACTCTTAATTCAGAGAACAAACTGAGGGTTGCTAGACGGGAGGTGGTGGGGAGAGGGGAAAATGGGTGATGGGCATTAAGTAGGGCACTTGTTGGGGTGAGCACTGGGTGTTATATGTAAGTGATGAATCACTGGGTTCTACTCCTGAAACCAATACTACACTGCATGTTAATTAACTTGAATTTAAATAAATAAATTTTAAATTTTAAAAAGGTGCCATTCTGATGAGTGACATTGATAATGGGCAGGCTATGCATGTGGGGGGCACAGGGTATATGGGAAATCTCTATACCTCCATCTCAATTCGGTTATAAACCTAAAACTGCTCTGAAAATAGGCCTAAATGGCAAATTTCAAAAATTTTGAAAAATTGCTCAAAATTAGTAGTTATGTAAATTCATTTGTAGTTATGTAAACGCAAATTAAACCCACAATGTGATACCATTACATACCAACTAGATGGGCAAAGATAAAGAAGTCTGACACTATCAAGGGTCAGATAGTGTACAAATAGGAACTTCTTTACACCGCTGGTAGGTGTGTACCTTTTCAGCCACTTTGAAAAATTATTTGGTGTTTCCTATTCCTAGTAAGTTGGATGTGTGCATACCCTCTAAGCCAGTACTGCCACCAATGCATTTCTCCTAGAGAAAATCTTCCACAAATGCACCAGGGAGACATTACCATAGCATTCACAGCAACAGAAACAAAAGTAGCAAGTTTAATTCAAGCTCAATTCATTTTATCTAATTTATTGTTCAGGTAATCACAAACATTTTACTGAAGTCTCTAGGTCACTGTTAAGTCACCAGAGAATCACACAGGAGGAAATCTGCAGAAACTCAAGAACTACAATCTATATCTCTTTCTACATCTACATCTAAAGGAGCATTTCTATGTGATGTGATACTCTGTGTGTATATGTGTGTCTCTGCAGACATATATGTGTGTGTTTTAAGTAAAATGGCTCTGAGAATATGGAGGAAGGAAGGAGTGAACAGTGAACGATTCTGCTTGAAAAGGAGGAGGGTTGGTGGAAAATCTTGAGAGAGAAAACAAACAGTAAGGTGCTATCGCTGCTAGTTAAACCTACACCTTTTGTTTCCTGAATTAAAACCATTTGCCCAAGAAACTAAAAATACTGCTCTTTAAAATGTGCTGAGTTAAATATTCTCAGGCCTTAAAATATACCCTGGTAGTCAGAATGAAACTTTGGCATTTACAGCTGCTCTCTCAGACCCGCTACACATCGTTTAGAAGTACTGCTTCAGGTTAAATATCAGGAATAAATTGCTGACAGTACGGAACAGCCCATATCTGAATCAACTGTTGAAGAAAACTATGGAATCATCTCAGGATTCCTCTTAAAATATCCCAGCAGCTAATCAGTCTGGAACCTAAAGACATATGAGTGACTTCTGAATGTCATGCCCATAACTTATGATTCTATATTTGCTGAATTCGAATGGTGGTAGATTTCTTTTTTAAAATCAATAACTTTCTTATTGTTCCATTTAATTTAGTTAAAAATTATTTGTTCAGCTCCTAACATATTCCAGGCACTCTGTAGGTCTCAGAAATGCAGAAATGAGTAAGATACTCCCTGTCCTCAAAGGCCAATAGGAAACTAGCATATAATCCAATAGATGATTAAACCATGTATTATTTGTAACAGGACAATTATGTTTATAAAGTTCAAAGGATATGGAGAGGCTTCCCCTAAAGAAGCAAAATATGAACTGGTTTTGAGTGACAAAAGGTATGTTAGTTAAGATACTACACAATTAAATAAGAGAATGAAGTACAAGTACTACTCTTAAGGAAACAGCCTGGAGTACCAGAATGAGCTTTGTGAGAAGCCCACCTGGACTTGAATCCTCAGTCTCACTGTTATTAATACAAGCTTGAGCAACTTACTTAATTTCTTCAATATGTGTGTGCGTGTGTGTGTGTGCGTGTGCATGTGTTTGCGTCAGCCTGCATAGAAGCACCATGTGGCTCATTATGTCATTCTGCAGTAATGGATTCTGAGTTTGTTGCTTCATCAATTTTTGCAGGCAATAGGAAGAAGGCTCATTTTTGTGGGTAGAGAATAGAATATCCCCTAAAAGGGTGGATGTTCCCCCACCAAGTACCATGCTTCACTTTAAAGGGTATTTCATAAGCACTATGGCCCAGAGAAGCACTTCCCTACATTTCTTGTCCTAGTCCTCAAGATAAAAGGTCATCGTGTCTTTGGGCAACTGGGTGGCTCAGTCGGTTAAGCATCCGACTTCAGCTCAGGTCATGTTCTTGCAGTTCGTGAGGTCGAGCCATGTGTTGGGCTCTGTGCTGTCAGCTGAGAGCCTGGAACCTGCTTTGGATTCTGTGTCTCCTTCTCGCTCTACCCCTTGTCCACACACACACACACACACACACACACACACACACACATACTCTCTCTCTCTCTCTCTCTCTCTCTCAAAAATAAACATTAAAAAAAAGTCATTGTGTCTTAATACTTAAAGGTTTACAGGCTGTGATTGACATCGAGACAGACATAGCTTCAGAGTATGGGGAAGGATTTAGGTTAAAAATAAAAAAGACAAATTACTTAAATATATCCTCTCATACAGAATGAATGCATAGAGTCTCTTATAATCATTTTCAAGCCCCGCCAAACATCCATTTTCTTATATCCCTCTGTGTTGCGGCTCACGATTCTCAGGGTACTCACAAGTGGTACAATATTTTCAATAGCTGCACATGGAAACTATGGAATATTTTGCAATATTAAACAATCTGTATTAACAATAAGTATATATATATGGAAACCTAGATATAAAAGCATTAAGTGTGATACAGATTTTTTTTTACATGGCAACTAGATAGACACTGAACTCTAAGATTTTTAACTTTTGTTTTCATAAAATATTTAATAAAATTCTCACAAATATTAAATATATTTTCACTTTATTTAAATAATTTGAAATATTACTGAAGATAGGTTATACTACCAGTTCTAAATAATTGACAAGACAAAAGTTTTCAAATCAGAATTTTGGTCAGAATTCCAGAAGCATTCTTTGTGCCCCAGACAGCTAGCACATGGTTTGAATCTGTTACTAGAAGACACAGTCACACTGGGCTGTTAATGACGACTGTCTATAAACAATTCAAATATTCAAATAACACACAAAACTGTACAGGTTGGCTCAAAATAAAACATCTTAATAAGACATATCAAATTTATCCTGAAAACCACTCTTGGCACATGTTGGGAATTCCAATTAAATGCTATTTTAAAAAGAAAACTTTATTTAAACATGATAAAGGATGCATACGAAGAAATCAGCAAAACAACAGAATACCCTCAAATAGGAACACATCGTGATATTTGGTGAAATTGTAGTTAACTTTAAGTTTAGAATAATCCATCTTTATTTAGTATGAATTGTTGCTTGCTAGCAACAATCTAGCAAGAGCTTTAACCAGAACATAAACACAGACATAGGTTTGACCATTTTGTCTTTAAAAGAATAAAAAGCATTTTTAAATTTCTTAAAAAAATTTTTTTCCAAATTAAGATAAACTGTATGTGAAACATGCAACAAAGTAGCATGCCAATAAAATACTAAAATATTAGAAAAAGAAAATAAAAATACAACAAATATATAACATATGTAACATATAACAATGAAGGAGAAGATTTGTGTACAAATAAGCCTAAGACTATATTCTGGCCACACTAGGTATTCCTATCATTTTAATTGGAGTGAAAGGTTTGAACAAGTTATGCATCATACTTCTATTTTTTACAATTTCTTTTAATATCCCAGGATTGAAAAGCTTAGAAAGAAAAGAATTTAAGTAAAACTCTATGCATCTAGAAATTGCTTTATCAATGTCAGAAACCATATCCATATAAGAAAGCACATCCATTAAATTAAATATTTGGATTTTTTTTTCACAAGATGATAATAGTTTATCATATGTTATCTCCTTAAAAATGTATAAACATAATACATAGTTAATAGTTTTTTTTCTAAATCTAAGTATTCTTTAAGAGTTTTAATGACAATTCAGTTCCTATTGCCCCATAGAGACAAATTCCTCCAAATTGTAAAATAACTTACAAGAACTCAAGAAAGGTGGCCTAAGTTAGCAATCCTGTCTATGAAAAACAAGTTCTCTGAACAATGTTATAATTTACTGAAATAATGACAAGAAAAATAAATGAAATGGAATAAAAATAATTAAGGAAGGATATCTCCATTTTATCATTCATTTAAATATCACTGGATCATTCACAGAACATTCACCGTGAAAATAATCATTAAATTCAATCATCATTGATATTTTGCCAATCTGCAGTCTTATAAATGCATACGTGCATATTTTTTTTTATTTCACAGTTACAAAGGCAAAAGGGTTATTGTTTCCTTAATGCTGTTATAAAAATTATCACAAACTTATGGGCTTAAAACAACACAAATGTATTACCTGAACAATTCAGAAGTTCAGAAGTCCAAAATGGGTCAGCCAGGCTGCATTCTATCTGAAGATTCCAGAAGAGAATCTATGTCCTCGCTTTTTCTCTCATCTACTGGCTGCCTGCATGCCTCGCTCCTGGTACTGAACCACTCCAACTTCTTCTGCTTGTTGTCACATCTCCTCGGACTCTACTGCCTCCCTCTCACAAGGACCCAAGGACCCTTGTGATTACATTTGACCAGATTATCCAGGATAATCTCCCTGTCTCAAGGTCTTTAACTTAATCACATCTGCAAAGTCCCTTTACCATGTAAGGTAACATATTCACAGGTTCCAGGGATTGTGGGGGCTGTTATCCTGCCTATACAGAGGATAAAACATTTTTTAGCTTGCTCTGTAAATTATAACTATAAATATATGTTGTGTGGGCCTTTTAATTTGTACCCTTGCTCCAAGCCCTGTAAATGGTGGGAATGGGCCTGATGTTTCCCAAAAGCAATAGCCTGGATAATAGGAGGGTGTTGAGACCGTGAAATCGAATTTGGACTATAGGACTCAGACCAGGAACATAGAATCTCTGCATGTCTTTTGGCCTAAACTTGAAGGACCCTAGACAGGCTTAGGGGTGCTTCTGAATTCCAAGGGTAAAAACATTCCATGCCCTGTGGAAGTGGCCTGAGAGCTCATTGCTGAGAGCCATTGCAAATGGGGCCGGGGTACTGATGATGAGTAAGCAAAATATAATTTATTACCATTTATTGAATGCCTTGTATGGGTCAGGTGCTTTGCTAACTGTTTTCCCTTCATCATCTCACTTAATTTTTACAACAGCTTTAAAAGGTAGGTATTATTATTATCATTTAACAGATGCAGAGCCTTAATACCAACATGATTAAGTAACAAGCTGGATTCAAAGTCTAGTTTGACTATAAAACTAGTGCTTTTAACCACTATAACACATTTCCATATTTTATGAATCATTGTATCTAATTATATTTTACTCTAGAAATTCATTTTCCTTTTATTATGGACAAACCATTCGGAAAGTTAGTTTAAGTGTTCCAAATGTGCCATGGCAATTAAGGATTTATTAGGCTTGAGTGTTAAATGGGGGACCACTCTCTGAGGCCAGATAAAGGGTATCAAAGGTGATCAGTAAGAGATTCCCTCAGAGAGTGAGACTCTCCAACTTCAGCCGGCCTCAGAATTACCAGAAAGGTTTATTAAAACACAGATTGTGGGCCTCATACCCAGAGTTGCTAATTTAACAGGACTGAGTTGGAGCCAATAATTTTCATTTTAACAAACTCTTTAGGGACGCTAATACCCTAGCTTGGCAACCACACTTTGACGACACCGTCCTAAGGAAAGGAGTTCCCTTGAGGAAGGAGAATCCCAGTAGACAAGAAGGGAGCCCACAGGTTTCTGTCATACTTTTCCCCACAGGGAGACGCACCCTCTGTTGCCAAATCTTGGAATATCAGAATTTGTTTCCTACAGAGGGGATTCAAAGAATTATGGGTAAGATTTTGATACCTAAGGAGGAGAAAATAAAAAGGGAATTGCAACAAGTGGGAGGAAGGATCTCAGACTAGAACACGGGATTTACATATGGGGTGAAATAGGATACAACATCAAGGAAACTTTAGTGCAGACTTTGGAGGGGCTAATTTAAAGTAACCATAATACCCGATTTTTATGCGGATTTTCGGTGTTCAAAGGACAATAGCCTGCATCACCATTTTTCTGGTGTTTATGAAGCACAGGCTACTTATTCCAGTGTTCTCAGAGCTTTGGGGGAATAAAGAAGAACAGGATGGTCCTAATCATATCTTGCTTTTTGTCAACTGGGAAGACAATGACTTATTCCCAGACCCTTCAAGAACACTGAAGCCCTGAGCTCAAATTATACTTTTCTTTTCTTTTTTCTTTTCTTTTATATTTTCTTTTCTCTTTTTTTCTTTCTTTCTTTCTTTCTTTCTTTCTTTCTTTCTTTCTTTCTTTCTTTTCCTGGAAAAAAACATAAATTCCCAAACTCATACTAAAAAAATAAGAAATTAAAATCTCATTCTCAGTCACTGGTACCCGACTTTTGGATTATCCTTTTCCTCTTTTCCTTCTTAACTTTTTGTCCCCTTTTCAGAAATAGTGTATACTAGTATAGGCACATTTTCACTTGCACATGGAAAGCAAAAAGGCCATTCCAAACGGGAAAATGTATCTGAAAGAACTTATTCTCATAATCTCTCACTCCAATCATTATATAGTAAAAATAAAGGTAAAAAGGGGAGAGAAAAATTGATGAAATAAACCAAGGTCACAGTGGGAAATAACATTCCCAATTTCAGTTCTGTTTCTAAGAGTTGACAGCAGACCAGGAAGGGAGATCTCATTTGCAAGAGGGTCCCTAGTCAAAGCTGGTGAATTAAAACACTTGGGTTTTATAATCAGTGGGGGTTGAGTGTAATTCCACTTAAAAGAAGGGAAAATAAATACAACCTTCCTACCCAAGCCTACAGCAGATTTCCAGACAGTTTAAAGAAATACATTTTTGACCTTGGATGTAGAATAACTCAACGAATTTGCTGATCATTGCAGTTTATAATAGCTCTACATTGTTGTGGTGGATGCTCTTGATGTCTGCCCATATCCCCTACTTTGGATGGTATATCCCCGTCCCATTTGTCATGATTGTTGGAGATTACAATACAGAGTATTGCCCTGGATCAAGTGCAAGCACCTTGCTTGAGAGGCTATACCTCTTCCCACCCCCAACTGCAGTTTAGTTGGCTAATGACCTGCTGGCATGGAATACAAAGGGCCACCTGCTTGACCCAATGTGAGACTAGCTTTGTCACATCATTTGTGCCCTAGAGTATCTTGTGGGATCAGACTGCAGCTAGTCTCTACTGAGATCACATTCATGCTTGCCATTTTCTCCCTGTCCTATTCTGTTTCCCTCACTTCCCTTCTCCTGAGAGCACATTCCCAATAAGTCACTTAAACAAGAATCCTTATCTCAGACTTGTTCCAAGGAACCCAATCTAAGACAGTTGACACCAAAAGTTTTCCCAGGGACAGGACTTAATTGTTAGCAGAGCCTCAGGAAAGGTTGAATCCCAGTCTACGCAAGTCTCTTGCACAAACTCAGGGCCTTAAAAGGAAAGGAATGGGACCCTAACACTTGGAAGGAGTTATCTGTATAGACACAGTTAAACTTCTCAAATCCTGAGTCCTCAAATTCTGAGCTCTATGGGTCTGACGAAATGGCCAGCCCCCTTCCCCCTTATCAGAAGATAGAACTAGATACACACACACATGCTTGAAATTCTACAAAGGCCTCAAATGAGGCAAGTGCCCTAGAAGGTATTTCTTGTCCTTTTCATGATTTATACTACCACCTCTCTTGGCTCATAATTAGAGTCAAATCTCAGCATAACCTGATTCAGAAAGTGCTGAGCCAGCTGAAGCAAAAGAAACAGACTATGCCTAAAAAGATCCCAAGCTGGATATGCTACCATCAGGAAACAGGAATAGTTCCTGGTTGCTAGGTCAAGAGGAAACAGGATATAAAGCTGGATTAGGGAGAGTTGTCAATATGGTGGTGATACAAGATTTCATACCCTAGAAAAGGTCCTGGTGCCAGTTGTAATAGGCTGTTGGAATGGCCCTGAATACTTGAAAAAAGCAAAGGCCTATATTAAACAAAATAGAGAAGCCACAATTGCTGTATCAAGGTATGGAGGAAGGGTTTCAAAGCTCAGAGAAGCATGCATAAGGTCCACTCTAGAAGATAAAGAACCTGTGGCTGACCATGTTCCTTGGGGAGGAACAGAAGACACTCCCTATATCAAGGCAGAGAGGTTTGAGACATATCACATCATTCAATAGACTGGGAATAGCGACAGGAGATACAAGTTAGTACTGCATTCCCTAATAGCACTGGGGATGACAGAATCCAAGAATAGCAGAGGTCAGGTGGCAGCATATACCCCTTAGAAAGAAGGTGGACAGAATTACTAGAAACTGTTACAAGTTCAGAATGAGTCAGCAACACCTGACCCACAGAAATTTATGGAAATGGCTCATAAAACATTTCATCCCTAGCAGCAAGACTGCTTTTTTGGCAAGGCAGCCAAAAAAGGTGTATACATATACATAGACGTATACATACATATACACACACATACTGCAATGGGGATCAAGAATGCATGAGCAAAAGTTTGAGGTCAGCCACCCCCAATGAAGAGCTATGTTCATATGCCCAGTTCTCTGACCCAGAACATACCAGCTAAAGAAAAAAAATCCCATAACACCACAGATAGCTCTGTGGATTACTCAGGTCTTTCAAAACTATTGAATACAGATCGAACTGAGAGCCAAAGACCCCAAATACTATCATGATCTTCCCATTAAGAGTAGAGGTATGTGGAAGTCAGCAAAGAAACTGAGTCCCAACCATGTCTTACAGTGGGTACTGATGGTCATTTCCCTGGTCTCCAAACATGGAATTGGAATGAATATACTTAGCAATTGGCAGAAATCTAACTTCATTCCCTGAATGTTGTTGTAGGAAGGCCATGAGGAAGATCCTGAAAGTATTCCTACCCTCCCTCCAGGAGGATAATATTTTTTTTTAAATATTTGTATCTGTATAATAATCTGTATTAGTTTCCTATGTCTGCTATAATAAAGTACCACAAACTGAGTGGTTTTAAACAGCAGAAATTTATTCTCTCAGATTTCTGAAGGCTAGAAGTCTGAAACCAAGATGTCAGTAGGGCTATTCTCCCTCCAAAGCCTCTAAGGGCTTCCAGGTACCCGAGCTCTGGCAGCCCCCAGGCATTCCTTGGCTTGTGGCAAAATAACTCCAATCTCTGCCTTCTTCCATCTTCCCTCTACGTATCTTCCCTGTGTATCTGTATCTGTGTCTAAACTTCCCTCTTCCTATAAAGATACCTGTCATATTAAATTAAGGGCCCACCCTCCTCAAGTATGACCTCATCTTAACTAACTACATGTGCAATGTCCCTATTTCAAAATAAGGTCACATTCACAGGTGCAAGAGATTAGGATTCAATACATCTTTTGGAGGATACAATTCAACCAATAACACCATCTCAAAGGCATGGCAAAAACCAGTGTCACCCTCAAAATCTTAAGGATATAGGAGTGGTGGTGGTCCCAAATAGGGCCCTATTAAGATACTAGTCTTGTCCCTGTGGAAACTAAATAATCTACAGAAGATTATAATAGACTACCACAAGTTAACCAAGCGTTCACCTCCATTGCAGCTGCTTTACCAGATGTGGTATATTTACCAGAGCAGATTAGTAATCTTGACTACTCGATATGTCACTATTGAACTGACAAATGTTTTCTTTTTCATTCTTATTAAGGAAGAAGAATGAGAAGAAGCTCACATTCACATGGACAGACAACAGTGCATTTACAGTCTTGCCCCAGGGCTATGTCAATTCTCTTGCTTTCGTTATCATATTGTCAGAAGAACCTTCAGTCATCTGAACATTCTACAGATCATCACACTGGCCAACTATATTGATGATGTCAGTCATACCTAATGAGCAGGAAGTAGCAAGTGTGCTGGACATTCATGTTCCAGATGGAGACAAAACCCAGAAAGATTTAGGACCCTGCCACACAGGTAAAGTTTCTAGGGGTCCAGTGTTCTAAGCATCCTAGAATATTCAAAAGTAAGACATAAGTTATTATTTTGCAACTCCTAACACTAAAAAAGAATCAGAACTCTTGACAGTCTTCTTTAGGTCTGAGAGGCAGCATATAACAAACACACTTGAAAATACTGCTATAACCTATTTGTCAGATGATTTAGAAAGCTGTTAGCCTTGAGTGGAGCCCAGAGCAAGGAAAGGTTCTGCATAAGGTCCAGGATTATTGCTTGGTCCACATCATTCATAGTACTAGACTTATTTGTGTTGGCAAAATATATTATGTATAGTACATATTTGTAGGATTCTAGAGAAAGGCTATGATGTCTGTGGTGGAAAAGTAAAAACTACTGACAAACAATTTCTAGCATGACATTTGGCCTCAGTAAAAACAGGATCAAAACATTGGACCCCAAGTGATATTCAGTGGCCAGAGCCTCTATCACTGGTTGGATACGGTGATGTGCTAGAGACGGTTTATACCAGCACAGCTCTCCCCAAGTCCACATTCTGTGACATCATTTTGGCAGCTTGAAATCAGCCATGGTGGGAATATTTATACCACAAAACAGCAAATGCTACAAACCAGGGTGGTATTTTTCAGAGATGATTATTTTGAACATTTCCCAGCATACCAGTGATGCTAACAGATCCAACCAATCATAAGGTCAGGTGACCCCAGCAGCAATCCACCATAATATGGATGTGACACAACTGGGATCAAATTTGAGTAGGTTCAGAGAGTATAAGAGAACTGGACAAATATATGTCCCTAGTCCTCATGTCATCTGTCACTGCTGCAGCAATGCTTCTCTCTTATTTCATACCTATGTACTCATGGAGGGTTTTCTGTGACCTGTTGATGAGGAAGGGAAAAGTCTAATATTTATAGATGACTGGGGTCCAGTATGTGGGTGTAAGGGGAAATAAATTGCTTTTGTACTACAGAGTAGTCCTGAAAAATAGCAATTAGGAAGAAAAGAGAAGTGGCCTGGCATTGGGATATATGGTCTAATGACTTGGCTGACTGGTCAGGACCCTGGAACAAGCATGATTTGAAAACTAGGTATAAGAAGGTCTGAGTAAGATGCATGTGATGGGCTTATGGGAGTGGGCACCAAGCATGGAGACTGTCCTGTGGCATGTTCCTGCCAACCAGAGAATCCACTGCAGAATAAACTTTACGAACATCAAGGATGACTTGGCCAGTAAATGTCAGCCAGTCTCTGTAGTTGGCCGCCCTGAAGCCTCATCAGTGATACAGAGTAGCTAGAGTGGTAGAGATGGAGAATATGAACGGACCTAACAGCATAATGGACTCCACTTCTTGAAAGCTTATCTAGCAACTACTGCTCCTTAATATTGGGCCTGCCAGCAACAGAGAGCAATGCAGAGGTCATCCCTGAAGGAGACCAATCTGCCACTTGGTAGCAAATTGATTACATAGGAAACTCTTCACTCAGGAAAAAGCTGTATTTAATCTAGTCATGTCAAACATACATCCTTGGTCTGGGCTTACCTTTCTTACCCACAAGATCTCAGCTAGCCCACTACCCAAGGATTCAAAGTGTATGAGGACCAAACTGGAATCACATATGATATCAACTTGGACTAAGGGATCACTTTACAGCAAAGGAGAAATGGTGGAGGGGAAATAACCGAGGGATACACTGATCCTACTACCACCATAGCATCTAGGAGTTCCATTATAAAGGAATGTAATGGACTCAAAGTTGCAACTGAAGTGACATTGTGGAGAGACACCACTGTAAGATGAGACATTATCCTTTAGGATGAGGTATACACTTTAAACCAATCACGGTTACATGGTTATATAGCCCCAGGTAGGAGAATAGATGTGTCAGGGAACCAAGTGTAGAAGTAGAAGTGGCCTTGTTCACCATTATTCTGTGACTTGTTTGGGGTATTTGTGCTTCCTATCTCCATTAGTTAACAATAGCTTTACATTCTCTTGATGATTAGAGTCCATTAACCCTGTCAATATGGCAACTTCTTTTTTTTGCTTACTGGTCTACAGGCAAAAGGAAACCAAAGTGACCAGATAGCAGCTATAGCTTTAAGTATAGTAGTACTCTTAATGTGTTTCCTCGTAGGAGTGTCCCCCATTTTGGAACCTTGACCACTGTATTCATAGAGCCGAAAGTAGAGTAATGAGAAATCATCAATTCAAAACTCAGTTCACACTCCTTGCCCTTATTTTATTTGACTTATCTGCAACATGAAAACCTTAACTGCTCCACTTTTCCTAACTCAGGTCTCCTTATTCCTGTATTGTGAGGGCTGCTCATGTTCCATTGTCGTCATTCATTCTTTGTCTTCCCCCTCCTTTCAGATGTGGTCCTTTTCTTATTCTAGAAACTCCTTTGGGGATTCCATTTCCCTATCTATAAAAAATTCAACTATCATTTTATCTCTCAAGACTTACAAATCTATATTTCTACACCTAATCTTGCTCTTGAGCTAGACTAATATTTTCCATTGCTTGACAATGCCCCAAAGGCATCATTTTTAAAAATAAATATATTCCTCCTATACTCTCAATCTTGGAAAATAATATGGAAACAAATATTTCAGAAATGAGTGATCCAATGAGTGAATGGAAGAGCATCAATAAAGGTAATAAAAAATTATCCTAGAACCATAATTCTTAACACCTGAAAAATCTTAGAACTTATTGGACCTTCACCTAAAAATGCACACACTCAAACAAAATATATCTGGAGGTTACTACTACCTAAATGGGGAACTCAAATTCCCCACATATTTTGGTTCCAAAATATATATTCAACCTGTAGTTAAGCAACACACATTCCATGATAATAACATGTTTGTTAAAGGAACTAGTCCTGGCCAAAATGCTCTAAATAAATACTGGGAAAGCTGACACACATCCAGAAGCTACAGGACAAGCCAAATTTGACCCTAATACAAAGAGTCATACTAAGGAAAAAGATGTATTGGCCTCTGTACTTGCTGCTTAAAAGGAATGCTGTTTCAGGATCAAGGAAAAAAGTGGCAAGTGGCCTGGACAAATAGCACAGCTTTATTAAAATGGATAAAAATTTAATAGATAGTTAACCTACTAGAGTACAAATATGGGAAGCAGCATGAATTCTGACCAAAGAGAGACTGTTAAGTATGTTCCTCTAAATGGAATCAGAAGTATCTAAAGGACTATGGCCTAGGGTATTGGTAGCAAAAGTACAAGGAATACAATTCTTAAATGGAGAACATGGTTTGCTTAGGTGCTTACTAACTGCCAACTCCCTATGCATAACAAAAAGCAAACATATCCAAATAGTACAGTTAGTCAGAATTGGAAATGTATAACAATTAACTAGAATTTTACAGATTAAGGGAAATAGGTATCACTTAAACATAAGGTCTACTGGCAACCTTAATCAGTGCAATCTTATAGTATGAAACAGGCATATGATTATGCTGATAAGAGACTTGAAATCAGAACTTACTGAGATCTGACCCTTAAATTAATACTCCAATCCATGACAATTTGTTATATAGGCAAGGGATACTTCTGCTGGGAAGTTAATTCTAACTGACATTCTGTAATGATCTTAGCTTAATTCATAATGTAAATACTATTTGGTATAATAATGAAGTCATTAGTAAAAATAATTTGATTTTTTTAAAAGTATCATAACAAAAGACAGTCTCTTCGGCAAATGGTGTTGGGAAAACTGGACAGTGACATAGAAAAAAAAAATGTACCTGGACCACTTTCTTACACCATACACAAAAATAAACTCAAAATGGATGAAAAACCTAAACGTAAGACAGGAAGACATCAAAATCGTTGAGGAGAAAGCAGGCTAAAACCTCTTTGACCTCAGCTGTAGCAACTTTTTACTCAACATGTTTCTGGAGGCAAGGGAAACAAAACCAAAAATGAACTATTGGGACCTCATCAAGATTAAAAAAAACCTTCTTCACAGTGAAGGAAACAATCAGCAAAACTAAAAGGCAACTGACAGATTGGGAGAAGATATTTGCAAATAACATATCAGATAAAGGGTTAATATCCAAAATCTATAAAGAACTTACCAAACTCAACACCCCCCCAAAAAAATAATCCAGCGAGGAAATGGGCAAAAGACAGAATAGACACTTCTCCAAAGAAGACACCCAGATGGCTAACAAACACATGAAAAAATGCTCAACTTCGCTCATCATCAGGGAAATACAAATTAAAACCACAATGAGATACCACCTCAAACCAGTCAAAATGGTTAAAATTAACAACTCAGGCAACAACAGATGTTGGTGAGGATGCAGAGAAAGAGGATCTCTTTTGCACTTCTGCTGGGAATGCAAACTGGTACAGCTACTCTGGAAAACAGTATGGAGGTTCCTCAAAAAATTAAAAATAGAACTACCCTGCAGCCCAGCAATTACTAGGTATATACCCAAGGGATACAGGTGTGCTGTTTTGAAGGGGCACATACACCTTAATGTTTATAGCAGCACTATCAACAATAGTCAAAATATGGAAAGAGCTCAAATGTCCATCGACAGATGAATGGATAAAGATGTGGTATATATATAAATGGAGTATTACTCAGCAACCAAAAAGAATGACATCTTGCCATTTGCAACAACGTGGATGGAACTAGAGGGTATTATGCTAAGCGAAATTAGTCAGAGAAAGACAAATATCATATGACTTCATTCATATGTGGAATTTAAGATACAAAACAGATGAACATAAGGAAAGGGCAACAAAAATAATACAAAAACAGCGAGGGGGACTAAATAGAAGAGACTCTTAAATACAGACAACAAACTGAGGGTTGCTGTAGGGGCTGTTGTGGGGGGGATAGGCTAAATGGGTAAGGAGCATTAAGGAAGATGCTTGTTGAGGTAAGCACTGGGTTATATATAGGGGATGAATCACTGGAAACTACTGAAATCATTATTGCACTATATGCTAACTAACTTGGATATAAATTAAAAATGAACAAATAAGTAAGTAAGTAAATAAATAAATAAATAAATAAATAAATAAAAACTATCATAACATTGATATCAATGATCAAGTATATTGGGAAATTAAATTAAAACTCCCAAATGTTGTTCTTCCAATGGAAACTGATTGGCCAGAGGAGGAACTAGATTTACCTGACAACCAATTAATCTTTATATTAAATTAACCTATTGACACCTTACATGAAATTCATATTTTGGTGATGAAAAAAAGGAAAAGGGTTGATGAACATGTGCATGATTCCAAACATATCTGTGCTGGATATTTGGAAAACTGAACTATTTAAAGCAATATCTAGACCCTGTTGGATGAAACAAATAATTAATATCCTAGTATTTGTATTTTTTTAACATTTATTTATTTTTGAGAGACAGCATGTGAGCAGGGGAGAGGCGGAGGGGGGTGGACAGAGGATCTGAAGCAGGCTCGGTCCTGTCAGCACAGAGCCTGATGAGGAGCTTGAACTCTGAACTGTGAGATCATGACCTGAGCTGAAGTGGGATACTTAACCAACTGAGCCACCCAGGAGCCCCTAGTATTTGTATTTTTGCTTTTGTTGTTGTTCTGTGAATGGTGCAAAAGATTCAGGAAAAGGAATGATGACAAGCAGTGTATAATTAAGAAGGGGTGCATGTGTAACACTAAGTTATATTACAGCTGAACTGGAAGAGTTCCTTGCTCATCCCAGGGACAACTGGAAGCCAGGTACTGATTCTCGGTCAAAATAACAATGATTAGGTTAATGATATATAATGTACTATTTAGAGTGTAACACTCCCCTGATGGCACCCAGGGCCAGCCTCTTTGATGGCTCACCATTGCTGTAATCAATTAAAGAGCCTGGTTCGGCTATGGGACCAATGGCCCATAAGAGATCCCTTGGAAATTTTTGCCAGAATTCTCCTGAAATAAAACAGGTCGTTTGATTTACCCCCTAAAAATCATTCCCCAGGTGTTTCCAGTTTCAACAAATGGGGCACCGCTGCTGACCCAGCTGCTCAAGCAAAAAGGACAGCATTGGGGCTTGACTCCTCCCTTTCCCAGACTTCAACATGCATTCCATAGCAAGCCCTCTCAGTCTCCTAAACAACACAAATTCTTTCACTTCTCTCAATCTACTCTGGCATCACCCTGTTCTGGAGCACCTTTCAGCAATAGTCTCTGCTTCCACTACAATTCATTATTGTACCCATTACCTATATACCCATTTCCAAAACACCACATTTGGAAAGTCAGTTCATGTCACATTTTTGTTTAAAACATTGTAATAGCTTTCCATTGCTCTCAAAATACGATAAAGTTCCTTACTATTGCCCATAAATGTCCAGGCGATCTAGCTGCTCCCTGTCTCCTAAATCCCAGTCTTACTCTTCTTCCCCCTTGCCTTTTGTGCTGTAGCCACACTGGCCTCCTTTCTCCTATTCAAACACACTGGGCCCTTTCCTACCTCAGGGCATTTATATTTTTAGTCCTTCTGCCTATAAAGCACACACACACCCACACACACACACCCACATACTTTTCGCAAATCGCCTGGTTTTTATCATTTGGGTATCAATCAAACATTGTCTCTTCTTAGTCGTCTTCCTAACTACCTCATCTAAAGTATCATTCCTTTGCTCAGCAGCTCACAGTTACTCTATCACATCACCCTGTTTGCTTCCTTCATCAAGTGTTTTCAGTCTATAGTTTTCTGTTATTACAATCACTACTGTAATCAGCTTGTACTTCGACAGACTCATGTCTTTTCTATTAATTAACCAATTTATTTGAGATAGGATTAATAAGTACAACAGATAGTAAGATGACATAATGCAGTACATCAGATGAGAAGAAGACATAGTGAAGAGATATTCAGCTGCCAGTCTCCCGTTCATCACACTGGCTGGCACACCCAAGTGTAAATTCCTTGCACAGGTGGGTCTCTCTTGTCTGAGGAGCAAGCGAATGACTAGCTTGGGCATTCTGTAAACCTCTTCCTTACATGCAAAGTATTTTGAATAATACTATTATTCTAATAATAGTATTTGGACAATACTATTATTAGAATAATAGTAGATACTAATAGAATAATAATATTTTGAATAATAATAAAGTATGTTAAGCTTAACAGATTCAGCTATATATAACTTACTTATCTATTTTATTTATATTTTTAGATGACTGCTTTGTGGGATTCATGATCTGGGCATCCCCTTTATGCTTAACCTCAACTATAATCATCTGTCTCTCCCAGTATTACTTACAAAACAGGTTCAGCTACTATAGCAGACAGAAACCCAAAACCACAACAGAATTTTATTCTGCTTCACATTAGTCTGGTGTGGAAGCTTCCAGGAAGTTGTCACATGCTCAGGGACCTTTTGTTTTGCTGCTCCATCAGCCCTGTGGTTTTACCTGGGCCACGCAGTACAAGAAATCCCACCACTGCATACCCATTCTGACCTAGTAGCAAAGGGGACAGTGGAAGGAGAAGGATGCCTCTTTATTTTAAGGGCATGTTCTGGCCAGAACCTAGGTTCTACCTAGACTAAGAGAAACCTGCAAGAAAGTCTGAAAGGTACAGTCTATTTCCTGGGTAGCCATGTGCTCAGTTATAACTCTGGACTTTTCTTACAGCTGGAGAGAAGGAAAAATGAATATTAGGGAGTTCTCTCTCACACACCCATTAGAATGCAAACTTCATAAAAATAGAATTTCTCTGCCCTTTTTCACCTTATATCCCACCTCCTAGAAGAGTACCTAGTACATTTTGTCCTCCTCTTGTGGTAAGGTCCCCTCCCTAAGAAATGAAAACAAAAACAAAAACAAAAAAAAAAACCCTCAAGGCAACCAGGCTATACGCATACATGAAAACATCCCTCATGACCTTGTAACATAAGACCGCTTAATTAGACTGCATGTTTGTGTGTTACCATATACGGGACACAAAGAAATAGGAAATGTAAAAAAAACTATGCCATGTGGCATTTGGGGCTCAGTTTGGTATGAACCCAGCTGAGCTGTGCCGGCATGAATAAAGTTGCTTCCTGGAAAGAAAAGTCTTGAAGTCATGACTCTCTGTGCGAGAATCTTGCTACACTGACCATTTTCCTTGCCTTTGTTCTGACTCAGCCATCATCACCATTCACTTGGACATAAGCAGTGTCCTTCTAAATTACTTTTCTGTCTCCATTCCAATCTACCTTCCACACCGCCATTGAAGTTAACTGTTGAAAATAGAAACATTCTTCTTTTATTTCATTTCTGAAAGCCATTCAATAGCTTGCCAATATCCTCAGGATAATGGACCAGCAGAGCCTTCAAGGGCCTTGACAACCGCATCTCAGCACACTCACCCTGTTCTCCAGCCAAATAAAGCTGAATATAGTTCCTTCAGCATCCCATCCTCTTTGGCACTTTTATGTCTCTACACACATACTGTTCAAACCAGAAAAAACAGCCATTCACTCTTCTCCACTCCCACAGTAAGTTGTACATACTACCTCTGACATTATTTTGTGATTTTTAAATTTACATCTTCCTCTATTATGAGGCTATAACCACTAAAGGGAAGGGCAGAGACCATGTCTTGTTTCTCTTTCAGTTCTTGGCCATGAGTTAATCACAATACTTTTTTGTTGCTGTCTTAAATGACAACAAGTTTGAAGGAATAAAACACCATTACCTTGTATAAAACTAAGAAACCTGTTTTATCTGGGTATCTAGTATCCCCTGCTGGAAGCTGGGCTCCTTCTGCCCAAGAATTTATGGATATCAGGCTGAATAACACATAGGAATAACATCTAAGAAATAGAGTTTACTATTCACATAGTAAACAGCGAAAGAATTCCCCAAGGAGAAGACCTCAGGTTCTATCTAAAGAGAAACAAAGTTTAGAAGGAGGTGGAAAGTGATATAGTGTTTTTATTATGGTTAAGGGGGTGGTTCCATATTTTCTTCTCTTTCCTAGATGTGAGGCAAAGGGGAGAGGTAGGGAATTGAAAGCTGTCAGCCATCAAACTTCAAAATCAATTCTTTCTGTATTATGAAGCCTTTTATTCCAATGATTATACTTTATTTGAAATCGTTTTTGTTTTTGCTTTACCTTAAGAAATAATGCCCACCTCACAGGGTTGTTGTGGAATTAAATTTAAATAAAAGAGGAGACGGAAAGGACATTGTATACTATGGTGTATCATAGTGAGAATACTATCTATTCTGTAAAGCCATACACCAATTATCATAATCCTAGAGACTAGATCCTAAGTACTTTCTACATAAAGCCTGCACTTCCTATATTCCAATACAATTTTGACCTGACTGATAAAATATATATGCAATGAAGTGTGGAGGGATGATGCTTGATTTTGTATATCATGGTCCATTATCTCACATACCTGCCATGGGGACCCAAGGGAAGGGGGCTTTGTGTATTGCTGACACGTCGATTGCAGTGCTCAATGCACAAGTCACAAACACAGTTTCTGTAGTCAAAGTATTTGAGTGGGTGGTAAAACCTAGTGGGAGCTAAACAGATGTGTGTGTCATCAATTTCCCATCCTCATACCACCTTTTGTTGAATCTATGGCATTTGCATGCAGCATCTGTGGGCATTTTGATCTCTAAAATGGGGCTTTAGGATCTATACTGGAGAAGCAGCTCAAAAATATAAAATATTTTTATTGAAAACCTCATCAGACTGTAAACTTGTGGCACAGAGTAGGAACAATAAAGCACGTCCTGTGTTTCTGAGTCACCACCTCAGCAGACTGACCACTTTCCCCCTCTGTGATAACGAGAATACTTGAAATGGCTTCCAGCCCTCCACACAGCAACAGGGAAATGGCACCACTCTCCCCAGTGGAGGTAAAAGTTGGGACAGTGAACATTAAGGATATTACACCTAAGTTAATAGATTCCCAATAGAATCATCCTGTTCACAACTGAAACATTTAGAGAAGCAAAGCACAGCCCTCAGGCAGACAGAGATGGGAGACAAGCAAACTGATATTTATAATCTTCTTTGAGAGCATGACAAAGGAGAAGCCAGGCCTTCTTAAGAAAAAGTGCACCATGAGGAAAACCCTCAAACAAGAATCCTTGACTTTTTCATCTCGCAGCTTCTTCCTATCCAACTGAAAATTCACTTGACAATATTTCCATTGCATCATTAAGATATGAGCATTCTTTTTTCTTTTCTTTCTTTTTTTTTCTTTGAGAGAGAGAGAACACAAACAAGCACATGCTAGCAAGGGGAGGGGCAGACGAAGAGAAAGAGAGAAAGAATCTTAACCAGTCTCCATGCCCAAGGTGGGGCTCAACGCAGCGCTTGATGTAGGGCTTGATCTCACAACTGTGAAATCATGACGTGAGCCAAAATCAAGAGTCAGACACTTAACTGACTGAGCCACCCAGGCACTCCAAGATGTGAGCATTCTTAAAGCAGTACTATTATCTAATACCTGGGAATTCAATTGCTCCACAGGTCAGTTGGCGTGGCACAGAAGAAAGAAATACCACCAAATAAAAATTCATGCTTGGTGATCTGGAACTATGTATACCTTTGGTTGAAAGGAAAGTGGAAGGACCACTGACCTTATATGCAGCAAATGACCTAACCTCCTACTTCATTGAGAAAATCTAGGCCAGAATTCTCAAAATGTGGACCCCAGGTCAGTTCCAGAAGTTTCATCTGGGAACTTGTTAGAACTATGTATTCTAAGCCCTATCCCAGACTCTCAGCTCTAGGTTGGGGTCCACCAATCTGTTTTTCTTTTTTTTTTTTTCTTTTTTTTTTTTCTTTTTATTTTTTTTTCACCAATCTGTTTTTCAATAAGCCTTCAAGGGGATTCTGATGCACTCTAATATTTGATAAACATTGATGGTAGAGATCTTTGGAAAAGAAGTTCTCCTAATTCTCTTCTTGTAATTTCCAATATATTCATTCTTTTCTGCCTTGGATTTACACATTTCAAAAGAAGAGATTTCTAATCTTGTCTGAAACTCATCTTTCCCCCTGTACCTTCCTTAGTATATTCAATACCAACTTTGCCCATCTCTCTTATCTTCAATGTCTCCCCATCTACTGGTCCCTTCCATTCAGCATAGGTAAGTCTCCACATTACAGCACTTCTCCTTCATTGAATCTTCTCCAATCAGCTTCCATTCTCTCTTTCCTCACTAATGAAAATATTGAGAGTGATATTTTATTGCTATCCTTTCTTCCTCGGCTCTAATTTATGATTTTTTAAAGTGTAAATCACACATGTTATCTTTAATTTTCATCACAACTCTGAAAACTAGGTATTATCTTTCCATTGTGTGTCCATTTGGGTTTCTGTGGGATGAAGAACCTTACCCAAAAGGTAATAGGATGCAAGTTCATGCAGTTGGACACAGGTCATTTATAATTTGTTCTTTCTCTATGGTAAATCAAACCACTGTCTTTATATTCCAGGCCTTTTGCCTTCAATGACGGCCAAGTTCTGTCATCAATGTGCTCTCTCCAAACAACAGCTAAATTTATATCAGGGTTTTTCTTTTTAACCTTATATACACTTGGCACTACCTTTCATTTGCATCACTCAAATTCCTTCACTGGCTTTAAAAATCTAATCTCTAGCACATGGCCCCTTATCTATGGCACATTTAGCACAACAACCAGGAGCTCAAGAGAAGTTTCACTCAGTTGTAACTGTCAAAGCAATACCAGAGTAGGAGTCATGTCCTAGAGATCTTTTTTAAGTCTAGGTCAGGAGTCATCAAACTGACTGGCAAGCCAAATCTAGCCTGCTACCTGTTTGTATAAATTAAGTGTTACTGGAACACGGCTACATTTATTCATCATGCATTATCTATGGCTACTTTCACACTATAACAGTAGTGTTGAATAGTCATGAAAAAGACTGCAAGGCCCACAAAGCCAAAAATATTAGCTGACCTTTCAATGAAAGTTTTCTCACCCCTGGTTTAGACATGGAGATTGATTCCATATTCTCAGTGCTCTAAGTGGTAAGTATAATTCTTTCCCACACATGGTCAGAGGCTGCATCCCTGACATCTGTGAACTTGAATCAAGTTGATGACAGTGATAGTTGGAGCTCGACTTCCTCACTTCTAATCAAATGTCTTTCAATCAGATTCCTCAGCCAGCAATTCTACCAGTGTGCAACTATGCATGTTCCAGTGAAAGCATTTTTAAGGAATATATAGCAATGCTTTTATACCCACAGTTAAAAATAAATGTAGAGTCAATGACTGATACTCTCTCATATATTAAAAAGTATCCAGGTAATTGAAATGAAAGACATGTTATGAATGAATTACTTAATATGTAGTGTTACTGATTGCACAACACAAACTCCCTGGATAATGGCTAAATCTTCCACTTCACTCTAAATTACTGGTACCCTGCATGAGGCTGCTGATAACTTAAGACATGGTTTCTAGTTTTCAAAAGGGTTTACTGGATAATATTCAAGGGGACAGAAACTAACATTTGTTGATAACCTAACATGTGCTTTTTACTAAGGTAGGTATCTTACAGAGGTTACTATATTTAATCCTCACAATAGCCCATGAGGTGAGTATTATTACTGTCGCTGTACAAACTAATACACTCAACTGACAGAGATAGACAATCATGTCCCAAATGTCAGGCAGGATTTGATACTTCTATGGGAAGGACAATTCCACAACTTTCAAGGTGTCCTTGAGTTAGATAAACTCAAAATTTACAAGGTACATTTTATCCAGATTGTTATCCTATAAAGTATGTCATCAACACCTGCCAAAACCAGATCCGTGCTGTGCCAGTCATCACCCCCTTAGGTGCTGGATTGTGAGGAATTTACTTCTGGGAAAGAGTCTGGGATGCTAGAAGGGGCAATCAGAGAACTCAGGAAAGCATACATTTACCAACTGGTATGAAAGCATTTCAAAATTGTAACAACTGGTACAACTGTACCAGTGCCAACTTGCTGAAAAATAAATCTGTGGAATTCTTTACAACTCCAAATCTGCAATTCTGCAGAAGCATAACCAAGACTAATTACATGAGCTATGCGATTGAGTAAGCGATCCGGGAGTGATATGCCCATTTTAGTTCTCAATGATTGGCTATGACAATTCTAATGTTAATTCAGCTCAACAGAAGATGGTAAGTCAGTGCTTCACAAATTTTTAACCCGTTCTCCCTATGGTATGTTACCATGCTTCTCTATCTATCACATACAACTGTCTGATGAACCATTTCATGCCAGTAACTATAATAGCTGGAGTCCCAGTGATCTAATTCTTAGTGTATTTGAGAACCAGCAACTAAAAAATGCCCTGCATTAATCAACGGGTACATACTGGGCTACGCATCAGCACTATGGAAGCTCACCAAGTGGCAAGGGTATATGGCACAGCATAAAAACCAGATTTTAATGATGCAATATTAGTCCTTCTCCTTGATAAATGATTTAAACACAAAGTACACCATATTTTTAAAATTTAAAATTACATAAAATATAGAGAAAACACTTTTCATTGTAATGATAAAACCCCATGTTATGTAAGCAGGCCATTCTTGGAAAATATTTGAAAATTATGTAGAGGAAAGAATGAAAAAAACCAAAATGCTAATTATTAAATGTATGATGAAACACACATCTGAAGCAGCATCACCGTGCAATTTTAACCACAATTATAAGATTATATGTACTTGATTAACTTTTCAGCCCTAGATTCAGATAGCCTCATTTACAAATAGAGACTCTGCAAAATAGCCCAAGCATCTATCTCTCAGAGTATAATTTTCATTCCTCTTTTGATTTATAATGAAGTGTTCTGTTTCATACATAATCACAAACTGAGGTTAGTAAAACGGTATAATAATAAAAAGAAACTAGGGATAATTATATGTAGAGCAGAGCATAAAAATATCTCCTGTCATATATACATACATAATTCCCTTAGGTACTCTGATATGATTTTGCTTTTCTAAATGGAAACATATTGATGCACACTGAATAGTTATTTAAAAAAACTGATCATAGGCAGTAATTTTGTTTTCCCTTGACATTAATAAAAATGTATCTCATTCCTCCCTTGATAGGTTCCTTCCAATCTTAACAGGTTGAAAATCTCTCCACCGTTTAAAGGGCCTCATCTTGCTACCCAAAGGAAAACAAATTCTCAAAACGTCAACAGCCTCAGTTACTTCACAAATACCCAACATTTTAATAGCAGATTATGTTGGAATAATCAGAAAATAAAACTTAGAACTGACATTTAATTTTGAGACTACTCACCCCTCCTGGCTTACGGTTGTAATAGCGATGCTTGGGAGTGTCGTCAAAGGTAGCGTGGTAGGTCTGGAAATGCCATCTCCCTCGGGAGTCCTTGCCCTCTCACTCTGTCTTTGGGACAGGGGCGGTAACTGTAAGTTTCCTGAGCAACACCTTCTCCCTCTCCAGAGGTCGATCCCAAGTGTGTTACTAGAAGAACTGTAGGATTTACTCAAGCTACATTCAAGATAATCTTTCACATTCTGAAGGAACCACAGGGAGAGAAAAAAGAAGAAAAAGAGAATGAAATTCAAATGTCTAAAATGATGCACAGTGGAGTGAAATAAGAACCTAAATGATCCAGCTGTCACTCATAAAGTCCTGATTCGTGATCTCACAATCAGAATCTAACACTCACATTAAAAGCTTAAGAGAAAACAAGAAGTGGGCAGGCTGGCTAACTTTCAACTTTTGGAATAAACTATCAGTTGCACATTCTTGGTGATTTTTAGGACAGTAGGTAATATTTACCAGTTATAGCATGTGGATCAGAGGGCTTTCTATCTTCCTCCTCTCTCTTAAATTTTTATTTCTTTTTTCCTTTCTTTCTCATTTTATTTTAACTTGCTAAAATGAAAACCTATCATTGAATATACATTGGAAATCAATGTTATCATTCTGCAACACAGGAGAAAACCACATTAGCTAAGGCATACCCTTTCTTGCTTAGGGTTTTAAAGTAAAAATATTTTCTATCTTAGGACAGAAAGATCTTGATAATTATGGAGAACTGACTTATTCCTGTTCCCATAAAAGATTTTCTCAGAGCTGAGATTTCTTTTTCTTTCTTTCCTTTTGTCTTTGTTTCCTTTCTTTCTTGCTTTTTTTTTTTTTTTTTTTTTTTTGGTAAAATTATGTAAGAGCTCAGAGAAAGAAGAGTATACTTTATCCAGCCCTGAACTGAACTGCATGTGTTCAGTACATGCCCTAATGCTGACATAAATGAAGTACTTGTGAGGAGATAAAGACAGTGTGCTATAACCACTGATAAGAGTTATTCGTCCTCCCTACATCTCTTGGTGACTGTAGGTCCTGGCACTGTTGGGAGTAGGAGCCCCAAATGAGTTACTCCCTGATGTATCATTCATACCAGCTCAAAGACAGAAAATATCATAGCAATGCAAATACCCATTGATAGCAACTTGGAGCTCAAAAGCTGCAACCATCACTCTTTTATCTTAATTAACATGGAATAATGGAGTCCTATCACCAGACCAAGGTGTCTCACCTGAACATCATTCTGTGGCCCTAAAAAGACAGGTTCTTCCCTGCTAGCCTTTCAGAATAGAGTTAGGAAAACCCGGGAATATATCTCCAAAGGCTTAAACAAACAAAAGTTCTTTATCTCCCATTCCACTCATCCCTATCCTAGTTCATACAAGAACGACTAACTCGAGTTTCAAGGTCTATCTTGATTGGTGCAACAAATATTTGTTGCATACCCATCGTAGTTTTACACTGAGCTACTTAAGAAGGATACAACAGCAAATGGAAGCATAGTATCTATGCTCACAGAAACCTATATTCTAGTGATTTATGCTTATCTGATCCACACAAGACCACCTTTTGATGAAGGAAATTTGGGTATGAATAGGTCTGACAGTTTTCAGGGGCCCCACCCTCTACTTGAAATGGGATACCACCCCCATTTTCTTGTGCTTGACAGGAATACCATTTATTTGAAATTTAGTAGGACCACAATTCAACAAGAAGACAAAATATAATTTTCCAGAGTTTAAAATATTCTGGGTTGTGGTCAGCATTTCACTATTTACTAACCAGTTATGTTAAATTCATTGTAGACCTAGCACTTAGTGTAGTTACTGTGTGTGTATGTGTGTGTGTATGTATGTTTTACAAATTAGAGGCTGAGGGGAAAGCTTGGTATATATAAGGTTTTGTTTGGTTGGTTTTTTTTTTTTCCTGAAAAGGCATAAAGATAAATTCATGAAACAGAATACACAAAGTCTTCCTGAAAAGACTCAAGAACAAACTAAAAGCCAGAACTCCTGACTATAAATCAGTCTTATTCCAAATATTCATGTAAAGAAAGTACTGGTTATCTGGAAGCAAAGTCATAAGTATATATATTATCTGCTATGCAAGGGCATTTGTACCAGAGAACAGAAATAAGGACATTATTTAGTTAAACCACCAACCACTAGAGTCTCCTAATAAAGTTATTGGATAGTTTTCCCTTTTAGAAAAGGAAAAGTATTTTCAACTAGGTTTAATTGTAGTAAATGAACTAAATGGGTACTTGTTTTGTACTTGTTATTTGAAAGGTAACAAAGTCATACCTACCACAAAACGTATCCCACACTGACTTGCTAACAGGCTCAAATTTATGAATTTGAAGTCATTCCTTGAGTTAAAATAATTTGTTTTAAAAGACCCCAGTTAATGTGAAAATACATTGCCACAAAAGAACATAATGGAGTGGCTTTTTAGAAATAACTTAAAATTGTGGGAACATTAATCAATATTGTTTTATATAAGTGATGAATCACGGGACTCTACCCCCAAAACCAAGAACACACTGTATATACACTGTATATTAACTAACTTGACAATAAATCATATATATATATATATATAAATTTTTAATTAAAAAAATTAAAAAAATTAATATTGTTTTATAAACACTCATTAACCCATGTAGAGTTACTCCAACTCTACATTCACACTCATAATCTATATAGTAATCCCCCCAAATTGCCAATGTCCTCAAGGGAAAAATCTAATTCAGTCAGTTCTCAATTACTGAATTTGAGATCTTAGATTTATATTCCTATTTTAACTAGCATGATTCTGGCTGACTACACCACTCCTCAGATCAAAGATTTGGGGGAAAGAAACATTAATTTGAATGTTACTTCTGGAAATTACAAATTTTTAAATGCATCATACTACCCCAAATTCACCCTATTATCTCTACAACTCCAAGGGGAATAACCCAGTTTGGGATTATCCTCATGCTCCTGGATAATCACAACTTAAGGAGTTCCAGTCCCATGTAGGGCTCTTAGGATTCCCTGCCTCCCTCTCTTTCTCTGCCCCCTCCCCCACTCACGCTCTGTCTCTCTCAAAATACATAATGTGTCAACAAAGAAAGAAAAAACTAACCAAATTAGCAACACTGAAATGTCCAATTGAGGAATATCAGTTCCTAGGTAGTTACAACTTTGTTGCTGCTGCTGTTGTTTTATTTTGGCTTTGCTAGTCTATCCCAAGACATTTTTGGAGCTTGCTCCAATTTTGGAATTCTTCTGATTAAACTCCTGGTGAGGAAATGGGATTAGGTACCTCCAAGGACTTCTAGTGAGCTTGGGTACAATTCACTTTGGACTATAGGCCAGAGTTTTTCAAACCTTATGAAATGAGAAATGGAAAGTATGGGAAGTAACAAGTGACACTCAGTGACCCTATGAAAACTAAATGTCATGATGCTCCATGACACAATAACAAAAGTAATTTTTCTTTGAAAAATGTATTTTAATCGCAGGCAATCACCATCACTTATGAGTAGTTTGCCCAGAGGTAAATAATATATTTTATATGTAAAATCAGCCCCTCTCTCTTTGTGTGTGTGTGTGTGTGTGTGTGTGCGCGCGTGCGCGCGCGTGTGTCACTCACACACATATTTCCTGGTTCTTCTTTCCTACCTCTTATCCATTTTCTCCTTTTCCCCTCTTCCCTAAACCAGCAACTCCCACCTATCTGAGCTATTCTTAATCCCTTTATTAATAATTAATTGCTCATGTTTAGTACCTGAACAGCATTAATTTATTCCTCACTTCTGATACTTAGTTCCCAAACACAAAGTACTTAATGCATACTGTTCCTGTGTCATTCATCATATAAAGTCTCCTATTAAAGTTATTTGTGTACTGTAATTATACAAACACAATAGTCATGGTTATGCATTTGCTTATTCTGACAGAGACAAACATAGTATTTTACACGCAGTAAAGACCTTTGCACATGTTGTTCCCTTTACTAGAAATGTTCTTCCCTCTGATCTTCAGAGGGCTCACACCTTCACAGCCCACATGGCCTCTCTGTCCGTACATCATCTTCTCCCGTTATTCCTCCATAAACATTCTATTCTCACCATCCAAGCATTCTTTGCCTGCTGACCAACTTCACTTTTCTGTATAGCTCTTATCATAGCTGAGATTATTTTGTAATCTATCCATTGATTTCTCCACGCCTCTCTGGAATATAAGCTTCAAAGGGACATTAACACTATGCTCTTGAACCTAACAAGTGTTTGGCAGATAACAGGTGCTAAATTAAATGACTATTTAAATCACTAAATAAATGTTTGCTGAATTAAAATAAAAATATGATAAAATATTTTTGACTTAAGGGTGAAAACTTATTTCAAGAGTGTGGTATATAAAATGTAAAACTGCGAAGTTCCTCTTGTTGTGAGGGAAGAAATAGTGTGTGTTAACATTCAGGATAAGCTTTGTACTCGAAGAGTCAAGGCGCATAGTGAAAAGTGCCAGGTCATCACTGTCCACTAGAAATAAGGTGCAAGCCACAAATGGGAGCCAAGTGTATAATTTTAAATTTTCTAGTAGCCACATTAAAAAAGTAAAAAAGAAACAGGCGCAATCACTTTTTTTTAGTATAGTTGACATATAATGTTACATTATTTTCAGATGCAGGTGAAATTACTTTTAATAGTATACTTTACTTAAACTAGTATACCCTGAATATCATCATTTCAAAATGTAATCTATATAAAAAATTATTAATGAATTTTTTTACATTCTTTTATATTTATACTATTATATATTCAAAATCCAAGATCTATTTTTACACTTACAGCACATTGCCATTCAGACTGGTGCTTAAGAGTCATATGTGGCTAGTGCATGTTGGACACTGCAAATTAGGTAATAATTATCCACTCTGGTAGGTTTAATATTCTTTGAGTGTGCTTTTCTTTTTTGCACGTTCTTATATGCAACAATCTCCATCTTTTGTCTTTTGACTGTGGCAACCGACTGCCTCAAGGGAGGATTGGGATTATAACTGTAAGGAAAGAATCATTGTCCATCTTTTATAGACAGAATGCATTGCTTTGTTTTATTCTTCAAAAAAATAGAATCTTGGAGCACACAGTATACAAATAGTATTAAAAGACAATCCCAAGGTGGGTTTTTTTTTGTGTGTTTTTATTTGTTTTTAAGAAAAATGATTTCTGAACTCCCAAAGTGTCCCTTTAGATGTCCAGAGTAGAGCATGGAAGTCTGAACATCACTTTTTACCATGGGTACTGAGAACTTAGAATATGAGTTAAGGGAAGTTCCCTTGTAGTCAAGGAGCAGAGAAGGGGGAAATAAAGAAAGGAAATATTATCACAGGTGATGAAACTAGAACACTAACCAAGAGTAGAAATTGCAATGGCGAAAAGGTATGTTTTGGTGGGCAAGAGCCTTACAGCACAGCTAAGTCTCCTTCTGCACCTGTGGGTCCAAGAAGTTCCCACAAGCACCTACAGGGACACAGAAAGAAGCTGAGAATTAGCTTCTGCTAGCCTGCTATGGGATTTGCTTCAACATGTGGCAAAGGGACCAGAAGTCCATGGGGTAAGCAGCCCCAAGGTAAGTGTAGGACAGAAAGCAAAGCTTTTAAACAAACAGAGTCCCCGCTGAGAGGAGTTCACGCAGTGGGGGAGAAAGTCAAACTCACAGTGCACTAAGAAGGTATACTGCCCACGCTGAAAGCAGTCATCACTTCATACACCTGTCACATGCTTAATCAGCAATGGACCAAGGACAGAGACTTGACACCCAAGACCTGGGAAAATGAGCTGTTCCTCAACTGAACAATAGTGGATGTTAGTGGAAAGGGGACCATACAAGACAAGGACAATACCACACATCTTTTACCATAATGTTAATTAATGCTAAGTCCCTTTGCCCAATGCCATGGGCAAGGGAAGAAGTAAGAACGGGGAGAAATCCTGAAAGACAGGGCATTTACCCAAAAGACAGACTTTTACAGTAATTGGCAGATTCAAGTTCCTTCCAGCCCGTCCCCCATCTGTTGAAACAGGAGCTTAACCACAAGACGAGGTATTACAGAAAGCAAGGAAAAATACTTTTTTTTCCTACCTCCCTCCTTTCCTTCTGCACATCATATTAGTTGGCATATGATTTTTAACTCAATTACAATCAGAAACTGAGTAAAACCTGGACAATTAAAGTCACACTAACAGGAGACTGGGCAATTGAAAGCAAAGGAGATAATTAATCTCAGCCGCCCATGATGCAAAGTTATGAAATGGTAAGTTTACAGACTTCTTCAGATAACCTGGAGCAGGGTTTCTGAAAGAATGAATGTATCTAGTCACCCTGGCATCTTGTTAAAATACAGTCTGATTTGTTGGTCTAAGATGTGGCTTAAGACTCTGCATTTCTAATAAACACCCAGGCAATGCTAATGCCACTGCTCTGAGGATCACATTTGAGTAGCCAAGATCTACAGGATACATACATCACAGGCTTCTTACAAGCAGTTGTCAAAGACCCCACCATAGGAAGTGACTCTCAAAGATTAGCTGTGCCTGAGTAATGATGGGTAAGAAAGTCATCAGCAAACTGATCATGCAAGCAGTGTAGAAAGAGGAGTTTGCAAGAGTTGGAATGTAGGCATCCATCAGAGATTGGGGGTTTTGTGAATTCAACCATGAAGCTGAGCCCATCTCCAAGCTGCAGAGAGGGCAGTGTTCCTGTTGTCTACTTTGCAGAATTCTGGGACCAGGTGCTGGCAATGTCTGGGTCACAGGAATAATTAGTGACAAAGTGGTGCTGTTAAATAGCCTAGCCTGCCCTTTGAATAAAATTATAGACTGACTTCATTGAGCAGACAAAAAGTGGATAGAATCGAGCAACTCTGACTTTTAGAACTTACATCATCAGCCGTCACTGCCATCACACTCCTGCTTTTCTTCATTATAGAGGTGAAAAATATCCCCTCTTAGAATGTCTCTTATCCAGCACAGTTTTGCTGACAATTTTTAAGACCTACAGAGAAAAAAAAATGAGATACACACACACAAAAGAGCTCAGTACCCTTAGTTGAATACAAATACGTGGCTTATTTGTATTCTCCAAACTAACTTTTGAGTGTATATAATGTATGTGTATAAGTAAATATCATAATTTTCCAAGCCAATTAATCTGAAATGTGGAAAAAGAGGTTCACAAAATACAAAAATCCAAGAAATCAGTGCAAAGCTTCTCAGAAGGAGAGAAAAGAATAGAGGGTAACACTTAGGCTACCAAATAATCCATGATCATTAACAATATAGAAATAATATGTGTTTGTGAAGGGCTTTATACTTTCTCATACAATGTTTCATTTAACCTCCATAACAATCTGTGGGATTATTTTCATTTTTTTCCTAATGAGGGAACAAATGATCAGAAAAATAATTGAGTCAAGGTAACACAGCTTAAAACATGGCAGATTTAGAATTTAAGGAACATAAGCTTTGATATTATGGTCAAAAAAAGAAAAGGAAAGAAAAACAAACCAATACAGAAAATATACATGACAAAAAAATATCTTAATTTCAATTTTACCATCAGTTTAAACCTCTTACATGTATAAACACATAAGCAAGTATTTACCACAGAAAATTTTAGCAATGGATAGTTAGAGCTACAATTCCCTGATTTAAATCACACAAACCTGGCCATTTGGAAGAAGAAACACTAGTTTATGATATTTGTTTTGTGTAGATCATTAAGCCACTTCAGAAACAAAGAACCTCAATAACATTATCAAAATTTAAGGGTACACCCTGGTTTTGCAACTCCAAAGAAAAACTAACCTCTCATTTTGAAAACCCAGGCTTTCAAAAAAGGCCCCAATTTAAAGTTCAGGCATTCAATAGTCTATAAGAGAATATAAAGAATTCTGTTTGCAGAATTGAACTGGAAGGGATACACTATAGAAATCATTGAATCCAAGAAGCGTTAGTCCATATGGTGGTCTTTCAAAATCTTGGTAAAAAAAATGTCCCGCATCATTGCTGACTTCAAGAAGCTCCTGCATTTTTTCACTCTGTACATTTAAACTCTTAATACATGCCTGATTGAAAAGTCTGCTTCTTGAACATGAAGATATATATAGATTAAGAGTGTGATGGAATTGTAGCTATGTGACTAGGAATACTAAGTAGTGGCATTGTACCATCACCCAGGAAACCAGGGTTGAATTTCTAACACATAATTTGACTATATTATGCAGAAGTCGGCAGCAGAAGTGACAGAGTGGATAAGAGAGTGGGGGAAGGAGAAACTTTGCCTTTGTAAGTGTTCTGGGAGAGAATCCCATAGGTTTTTCAGGGGGTTGATTCAATATGCCAAGGAAAAGAATTTCCTCACATACACCAAGGAATTATTGCAGTTATTGAACTTTTAGAATGCTGGCCAAACAGGAGTAGCCAGAATTTAGAGCTTTTACTCAAAGTTTCCTTGACACATAACAAAAGTAGACAAAAACAAACATATTTTATCACAGAGTGATCTTTAATCTCAAGTGCTTCTATAAGGTAGAATCCGGAAAAAATAAAAGCTTATATTCCTAAGTTTAAAAAAAAAGCAAGATTCAAGATTTAAGTTTTATATTCAGGATACAGAATTAGATGTACCCAATTATTATAATTCTGTAAAAATAAAAGCATAGAAAAATACTAAAGTAAAGCTGTGTAACATGGTAACAGTGGACATCATGTAAGGGTTATAAAGTTTTTCTTTCCTTTCCATATTTCCCAAATTTCTTGTGATGTATTATTTTATGATCCAAAAATTGATTTTATACATATTTTATATATTATATATAGTATATATTATAATATGCACTATATAATAATATGTCACATATATTAATATATGTATTTTATATATACACATAAAATAAGAACCCATAAAATACATAAGAATGTTAACTTATTTTTAAAGTTACTTTATTTCTACAAAACCTACTGTGCCATATATTTGGGGGGATATCTTGTGGGGAGGTAAAGGATATCTACTTATCTGGGATGAAGAAACTAAGAAACAGTGATAGGCTAGGATCTGTTAAGTCTTAGGCTGTAGGTAGTTGATAAATTATGTGGTCTCTTAAATATCTATTTGGAAAGTGTCAACTGAATTTTCACAGTTAACAAAATACATGCAGTATCATGTCATATCATGGTGCAAAATGAAACACACATGACTGTAAGTTTAGCATCTGGGCTATCAAGATGCAAATGTTATTTGCAGTCAATTTCAAAACAAAATCATAATTAGTAGAGTGTGGGTCTGGAAAGAAAATAAGAATACCAAAGTGATCTCTAACAAATTGCTTCACATACCAAATTAGTAGGAAAAATCTATGAAGCAAAATTTACTTTCTATCCTACATCCATTTTGCTTGGTAGGAATTGCACTTAAAAATAGGTGCAACTGGAGTAGAAATCTCCAGGCTATCTTCAGCAGGCAGGGACAATGATCAAGTTTCCCCAGCAGAAATGAAGACCTTAACTATACCTTCTCAGACTTGTGCAAAGTATGACAGAATCCAAATGAAGCTAAATGTGTACTTAGGTTGCTTCCATATCTTGGCTATTGTAAATAAAGCTGCAATAGGGGCACCTGGGTGACTCAGTTGGTTAAGTGTCTAACTCGATTTCATCTCAGCTCAAGATTTTGTGGTTCGTTGAGTTTGAGCCCCGCATTGGGCTCTATGCCTGCTTGGGATTCTCTCTCTCCCACTCTCTTTGCCCCTTCCCTGCTTGCTCTATCTCTCAAAATAAATAAATAAACATTTAAAAAAATAATAATGCTGTAATAAACATAGGGTCCACTGATAGACAAATGAATAAGGAAGATGTGGTGTATATAGATGATAGAATATTATGCAGCCATTTAAAAAAGGGTTAGATCTTGCCATTCGCAACAACATGGACGGACCTGGAGGGTATTACGCTAAGTGAGATAAGTCACACTGAGAAAGACAAAGCCATATGATTTCACTCTTGTGTGGAATCTAAAAAACAAAACAAATGAATAAAAAAACAAGTAGAATTAGATCTATAAGTATAGAGAACAAACCAACGGTTGCCCAAGAGAAGGAGGGTGCAGGAATGGGTAAAACGGGTGAAGGGGAGTGAGAGATATAGGATTTCAGGTATGAAACGAATAAGTCATGGGAACAAAGACACAGCATAGAATATATAGTCAATGAGGGGCGCCTGGGTGGCGCAGTCGGTTAAGCGTCCGACTTCAGCCAGGTCACGATCTCGCGGTCCGTGAGTTTGAGCCCCGCGTCAGGCTCTGGGCTGATGGCTCGGAGCCTGGAGCCTGTTTCCGATTCTGTGTCTCCCTCTCTCTCTGCCCCTCCCCCGTTCATGCTCTGTCTCTCTCTGTCCCAAAAATAAATAAAAAACGTTGAAAAAAAAATTTAAAAAAAAATTAAGTTTAAGAATATATAGTCAATGATATAATAGCATTGTATGTGTGACAGCTACACTTATGATGAGATAGCATAACATATAGAGAAGTTGAATCACTATGTTGTACACATGAAGCTAATGTAACATCGTGTATCAACTATACTCAAATAAAATAATGATTTTTAAAAAATGAAGTTCAGGGATACCTGGGTGGTTCAGTCAGTTGAGCATCCAACTCTTGATTTCGGCTCAGGTCATGATCCCAGCGTCATGGGATCAAACCCACTCTGGGCTCTGCACTGAGGATGGAGCCTGCTTAAGATTCTCTCTCTCTCCCTCTGCTCCTCTCCCCCACTGGCTCTCTCTCTCTAAAATAAATCTAATAAAGAAATAGGAAGGAAGGAAGGAAGGAAGGAAGGAAGGAAGGAAGGAAGGAAGAAAGGAAGGAAGGAAGGAAGCTCAAAGCAAATATGGCCCTCAAAACTTGTACTTTGAAAGGAAAAATTTACACATATTAAATGTGTACTTAGTACATAGTAGTTGTTCAAAAATATTTGTAAAGCTAATAAATCAAAGAATATAATTGAATGCTAAAGTCATACGTGTAAATAAAACTCTTCTTTGAAATAAAGAAATAGTTGATGTTGGGTTTCAGGGAAGGCTTTGGGAAGGAAATGAGGATTCTTTTTAGCCTTAAATAACAAGTAGAATTTGTTAATTCTGGGGATAATTAAGAACAACATGGTGTGCAAAAATATGGAAAGGAATTTAATATACTAAGGGTGTGAAAGATGCCATGCTAAGGAAATTTATGACAGGAAGAAAACAAAATGTTCCAGGGTAACATCAGTAGATCATCTGGCAAGCAAGAGTACTTTTAAGAGGTCTAAGCCATGGAAATAAATTTATATTTTATGACACTTTGAGTGTGAGAGCTTATTGGATACATCTGTGTGCCTCTAACTGAGAAGATGACCTGGTTAGGAAAAAGCAGGATCTCAAGTTACAAGGCAGTTTTCCAAATGTTATATATTAAAAATATTTTACTTTTATATTCAGAAATAAAACACAATATCTGTTATATAAAACAAGAAAAATGAGAAGAGAGATGTTTTCTGGATACTCTTCATTTTCCAATCGAGATTCACCCCTCCACCTTTTCCATCCTGTGCTCTTGGAGGCTGGTGCTCTGGGACTATTGTCCATGGGCTCTCTAGCCCTCTGGCTCCTGGGTGTGTTCAGCCAATGGGAAGCAGAGGCAGTAGATGGGAGGCAAGAAGAAAGAGGGATTTCTCCTGCTGGCTATGGCATAGCAGTGGCTACAGTCTTCTACCCTACGTCACAGCTCTGTAGGCACCTGTCTTCTAAGTTCCCTTGGTTCCATTAACTACTATCTCCACTTGACCTTCAGATGTAGGACTGTGGCTAGCCTTGTGGTGCTTCATCCTTGCCTGTCTGCTTATTCTCAGCCCTGACCACATAGTAAATAGTATGTAAATAGTACCTCCATTAAATAGATCTCTCTTTCATCCCATTGAAAGTGTAATCTATTTCCTGCTAGGACCCTGACAACAGATTTGATCCAAAAACTTTACAAAGCTAGAGGGCAATTTTAAAATATGCCTCCTCAGTGCCTAGTACAGTGATGAACACAAAGCAAATTCTCAATAAATAATTGCTCAAAGAATGAATGAGTAAATGGGAGTTCTAAAATGGCTTTATGGGGGCGCCTGGGTGGCTCGGTCGGTTAAGCGGCCGACTTCAGCTCAGGTCATGATCTCGCGGTCCGTGAGTTCGAGCCCTGCATCGGGCTCTGTGCTGACAGCTCAGAGCCTGGAGCCTGTTTCAGATTCTGTGTCTCCCTCTCTCTGACCCTCCCCTATTCATGCTCTGTCTCTCCCTGTCTCAAAAATAAATAAAACGTTAAAAAAATTTTTTTAAAAAATAATAAAATGGTTTTATGGCTTTTAGAAAGGTCAGCAGGCATTATCTCAAGTGGCTTTTGTGGGGCAGAAATACTTTTATGTCATTACTCTTTTTTTTTAAGTTTATGTTTATTTATTTTGAGAGAGAGAGAGAGAGAGAGAGAGAGAGAGAACAAGCAGGGGAGGGGCAGAGAGAGAGGGAAACAGAATCCAAACAGGCTCCACACTGTCAGCACAGAGCCCGATGTGGGGCTTGAACACATGAACTGTGAAATCATGACCTGAGCCGAAACCAAGAGTCAGATGTTTAACAGACTGAGTCACCCAGGCACTCCTGGCATCACTCTTTGATGGTAATAGTGATTCTATTTGGGAGATCTGAGAAATGTTGTAATATGTTAATATTATATTATTTTATAGTATTATAGTATTATTATATAATAGCACATAATATAATTTAACACATTATATATAATATATATTTTATACCCAGGCGCCTGGGTGGCTCAGGTCATGATCTCACAGCTCCTGGGTTCAAGCCCCATGTCAGGCTCTGTGCTGACAGCTCGGAGGCTGGATCCTGCTTCGGATCTGTGTCTCCCTCTCTCTCTGCCCCTAACGCACTTGCATTCTGTCTTTGTCTTTCTCAAATGTAAATAAACATTTTTTTCTGATTTTAAAAATAATATTTATTTTATACAATTATATGTAATATATATAATACATTTTATACATTATATATTATATAATACAAATTACATATTATATATATACACACACACACATACACACACACAATACATATACATAGGAGAATAGGGGTTGTACAAACCATTTTATTGCTGATTGTTAGTGTCAGTTGCCTTTCATTTAGGCTCACATAGATTGAGAAGCTATGCCAGTTTAAGCAAATACATGATTTCAAATACATCTCATAAGAGCAGCCAACCAAATGAGATGGGCACAAGAATAACGACAGGTGAGGAAATCAAGTCTTGGAACAGCAATGAAGTATGCCCAAAGTCACACTCACGTTGGTTCAGACCAGAAAATTTTGCTTCTAAAACCAAGCCTTAACCTATCCCTATGCAGCTGATTGGGTCTTATTCACATCTTTTCAAGGTAGACGTGAATGAAATGATTTTTATTTCATTTCTGATGATGGAAATACAAGTTAAGTTGATCAGTTTTCTGGAACCATGCTCCCTGATCATGTAAGGACAAAAAGAAATACTTTTTAAAAGATACTGAAGTTTTTAACTGCCTCCAATTTAAGGCAAATGTAGATAAGAAGTCAAGTTCTCTTAATTTGAGATTATTCTTCCATTACCCATTATTCTTCCTACCAATGAGTAGGAAAGGTCCTATTCATTGAGTTTGTTCTCAATACATAGAATACCATATGTTTTATTAAAACAAAATATTTCTAAGAATTTCTAAGGTGATGAGTAAATATGATGACTATAAATTCCACTTCTGGCACATTTTAATAGATTTCCTATGGTTTTTGTATTTTACCACCTAAAAGATGCTTTTAAACATATACTATTCTTTCATAACATTCTCTTATGTTCAAGATTACAGTGTTCATATAATTTCACCTTTCCTTCTTTCTCCTTTCTCCACAGAGATTTGAAAGCTAAAATGAGGAGAAGGACGCTGGCCGCTATAGCACTAGTGTGAATTTCTCTTTTCATAGGTTATAGCTATTGATACTAGTAATCCCTTGCTGATAAAAATTTCAATGAATAATGATAATCACTCTAAAAGCCTACATCATGGATACATGCTAGGCCAAACCATGAAGAAATGAGAAAAATAAGAGTAATATTTAGAGTTTTTAACCAAGCTTTTTTTTTCCAATTTAGATTGCCCTTTATGCTGAGATGTTGTTCAAAAAGTTTGGTTTTGATTTCTGTGTAACTGATTCATTGAACATTCTGAACTCAGTAGAGCCCAGATACGTCATGGTTTTAATTTTTCTCTAACCACTGCTTTCCATCTGCAATGTCACATCCATTTCCTCTTCCTTAACATCAGTTCAGACTGAGTCCATTACTGCAACTCATAACTGCTTTAAATCACATCTCCTTCTCTTTTCCTTGCTCAATGGCCAGGCCCTGTGGAGCCACTTCAGTGGCCAGTGTTTAGGAATCGGAGTGTGAAGATGGAATGGTCTACTCTTTTATTCCTCTTCCCTCCCCGCTCTTTAGGTTCCAATTTCTTCCACATTGCACCAGAGAAGAATTAATTAAAAGGAGCAAAAGTCTTTTTACTTAGCAGAGCATTTAGTTATAGTCTGTCATTGCACTCAAGTGCTGAATGAAGTACTGACAAGATGGCTAAGGCCACAGTGCACTTGATCCAGAATAAGCTCCAGCATCCTTGTGGCACCAAATGATGAGGGCATAGGGTGCTCTGCTGCGATCTCTTCCTCCTGCCCAGCTGTCTCTCCCCATTTCTCTTTCTCTCTTGCTCAAGAAGTCACATAGAGCAGATCAGAATGTATTCTGCATAAGTGACCAATGGAGAAATGAGATACTACGTCAGTCACTTATTAATGTCTTTCAGCCCCAAGCCAATCATTCTAAACTCTGTTCTGTAATGCTGGGGCTGAGACTTTGCAAACTACATTTATACATTCTCTTCACAGCTGGCTTCCTTTAAGTGCTGACAATGGGAGTCAGTAGTAGGAGGATGGAAGAGAATTGGAGAAAAGAGACTTTCTTCCTCATTCCAAGAGTAGAGACTACTTTGGCACTCCCTTCTGGCAGACCCAGAACCACTGGCACAATACCCCCCATCAAATATCTACTCACTCTTCAGAGTGACCCCTTGGTGGTTCTAGCTCCTATGGGAGTGAACCCTCTTTTGCATGCCTAGATCTCATAACACCATTTCCCCCCTTGACTAGGAATGGAGGCTGCTTCACTATTCTTTGGGTTACCTGGCTGACCCCTTTTGTTCATCATCCAATACTTGTGTAATCAATTTCTTGTATTAAATCCCTTTTGTTTTGTTTTCCTAATTAGAATCTAAGGGATACAGAAGCTAAGCTTCCTTTTATGGAAGATATCCCTGATTTCTACAAGTAGTTTTTCATCTTCAGTAGGCCAATAACACTTCTCCAAAACTTCTCCACATCCATCCTTTCCCCACCCAGACTGGTTATATGAGCACTGGGAGGTTGTTGGAGTAATGGTAGGTATCAGAACCCATCTGCTACCTGTCTCAAGGAGTTGACTGACCACTTTTGTATATAGCTCTCCATAGAGAATGTCAAATATTTTGATGGCTTTAGTCCTCTATTTTGGATTATAGTTGCCATTTGTAGATTAACAGTAAAAGCACTACTCATCATTCTTTCAGATGTTAAAATTTCTTCCCATGAAATGATGATAATGTAACAGGGCAAAAGCATTTCTTTCTTTTGTTTCTCAATGGCCTCACCTAAGAAAAATTAAACTTTGGCAACTCTATCAGTCTCCTAATTCTTTGAAATTTTTACTGAGTCATAAAGTACAAATATCTAAGATCCTTTGTACTAAACCAATTAGTATTTGAATTTTTAAAAATAACCAGGATAAAGTCTAGCATCTAATGTAGTATGCATTTGGGGAAGAAATGCTGGACAAAGAGGAGTCTGAATTGTTATCTCCTTCCAGACACCCATAACCACCTCACTATAGTAATCCACTGTGAAAATTAATAAAGGGAAACCTCAGTAAAAAGGATTTAGGAGGCCAAAGTGGGAACATATCACTCAAATGTCAATTATAGGAAGATTGTCAATTATAGACTCCAACAGAAGAATTATTACCAAGAAAGAATCATTAATTACAAGTTCCCATAGGGAAAGATGTGCATTTCATCTCCTACAAGAAATTGGCTACCCCTGCAACTCATCCAGTGAGAAACAGCCTTAACTCCTGCTTTTCTCCAATGGACTTGCATTTAAAACAACCCCTCCCAGAATGCAAATTGGTGCAGCCGCTCTGGAAAGCAGTGTGGAGGTTCCTCAGAAAATTAAAAATAGACCTACCCTATGACCCAGCAATAGCACTGCTAGGAATTTATCCAAGGGATACAGGAGTACTGATGCATAGGGGCACCTGTACCCCAATGTTTATAGCGGCACTCTCAACAATAGCCAAATTATGGAAAGAGCCTAAATGTC